>NW_026600492.1:143409-157486 GCF_029448725.1 Salvelinus fontinalis
TGAAAGAAGAGGAGGCTGTTACAGTGAAAGAAGAGGAGGCTGTTACGGTGAAAGAAGAGGAGGCTGTTACAGTGAAAGAAGAGATAGCATCCTCTTCCTCTCTAAAAGTTTCTATCTCAATAAAGGTGAAGGAGGAAGACGTCTTGGGAGTGAAAGAGGAAGAGACAGAATATCAGATTGACACCAGTGAGTACTGTCTTAAACACAGAGTCACACACTATGCCGTTGTTGAACTAATGTGGGGTTTTAAAGGGGCATTCTACTGAAGTTCTACACTTGAATATGTTGTTCAGTACTGTAGGAATTGTTTCAGGGGCCATCTGCTGTTGGTACATATATTTTTGGGACTTTTAAATGAGATTAATGGAATTCTCCATGTGGTCGACATTAAAGTGCACCTCATCTAATATAGCAGGCTTTTCAAATTCAATATTGTTGCATATTTTATACATTAAATATCAAAGGGACACAAAAGGCACCCATTTCGTGAAACTACCCTTTCACATTTGCAACACAAACATTATTTTATAAAATCATGATGAAGTGGCCATTTTAGGCCCTTTTTAGACATATTAATGACTCTTGTAAGACCCTATGATTGCAGTAGAAGGTCATACGTTGACAGTCTGTCTGATGTTGTCGTTCACACAGGAGAGAGACATGACTATCGTGGATCCTCTGGGGAGCATCAACAACATCCTGATGCTGAGGCAGAGAAGAGTCTCTCCAGATCAGAACACCAGATGGTACAGCTTAGTCTGGTCTAGCATACAGCTTGCTCTATCTGGGTCTGGGCTGGGTTTCTGTAAAGCACTTCATGACAGCGGTGACATAAGCATCCATAATGATATGTGTCTGTGTCCCCTCTTTATGGTTACCAGGACAACGCTAGCCCTTCCTCCCTCCCGGAGTCCTCGTGTCATGCCTCTCCCAGTAGCACCTTACTGCTGGGTATGAAGAGGTTGTCTGTGTTGCTGGTGGACTGCAGGAAAACAACGGGGCTGAGTGTAACTGTGAGAGGAGGAGAAGAGAAGAAAGGATCAGATTTGACACATCAAAGTAAGTGCTGTAGTTTAGTTTGAACAAATAAAATAGATCTGCCCACTGGTATCTGTTACCAGGACAACCAGCAGAGTTCTGTTAGTTGACAGGAAGATAGACTGGTATCTGTTACCAGGACAACCAGCAGAGTTCTGTTAGTTGACAGGAAGATGGACTGGTATCTGTTACCAGGACAACCAGCAGAGTTCTGTTAGTTGACAGGAAGATAGACTGGTATCTGTTACCAGGACAACCAGCAGAGTTCTGTTAGTTGACAGGAAGATAGACTGGTGGATATGGATGTTATGAATATCATAACACTGAAAAAGGATTCTGCCAATGAAAAGAGAGAAACCAATAGACCATATAAAACCTTGATGAAAGGTAGCTTTAGAGAGACAGTTATAAGATGATCCTATGTAAGGTGCTCGTTTTTCAAAAACATTTTCTCAAAATATTATGGATGTTACATTGCCTGTCCCAGTCAACCCCCTTATCTTTATAAGACTGTAGAACAGGAAAACTAAACTCCAGACACTGGTAATTAATTAACTAATACTGGAGGAAAGCTGTGATCAGGCTGCCCACTCAAGAGAAAGCTTCAAACTGTAACCAGTGCCGTCAACCTTGTTCAGGTTATCAGTCAACCTACCAGGGTAGTTACAAACAGTACAGAAATGTAATAATCAACATATTTTGATCATATCTTTACTAATGCTGCAGAAATGTGTTTGAAAGCAGTATCCAGATCCATCAGATGTAGTGATCACAATATAGTAGCCATATCTAGGAAAACCAGAGTTCCAAAGGCTGGGCTTAATATTGTGTAAAAGAGGTCATACAATCTTTTGTAGTGATTCCTATGTTGTTGATGTAAATAATATACTTTTTTTTAAACAAAGATAAATGACATAAAGAATGATTGTAAAAATCTTTGGAGCATCTTCAATTAAATTTTGGTTTAAAAAAATCAGCAATGACACGTCACCGGTGTTTAATTTCTATTTTACCTTTATTTAACTAGGCAAGTCAGTTAAGAGCCTAGGTACAGTGGGTTAACTGCCTTGTTCAGGGGCAGAACAACAGAGTTTTACCTTGTCAGCTCGGGGATTCGATCCAGCAACCTTTTGGTTACTGGCCTAACGCTCTAACCACTAGGCTACCTGCCGCCCCAGAGCCACCTGTCTAACAGAACACAGAGAGTGTTCTTTAATGGAAGCCTGTACAACAAAATCAAGGTAGAATCAGGAATTCCCCAGGGCAGCTGTTTGGCACCTGCTTGTTTCAATCTTTACCAACGACATGCCAACGACATTTGAGTAAAGCCAGTGTGTCTATGTATGCGGATGACGCAACACTGTACACGTCAGCTACCACGGCAACTGAAATGACAGCAACACTTAACATAGAGCTGCAGTTAGTTTCAGAATGGGTGGCAAGGAATAAGTTAGTCCTAAATATTTCAGATGACCTTAAGTTACATGGCCTACTATGCTAATTCTGTAGCGGTATTGTTAGAGGGGGGTAAAGATACAGATTTTGTTGGGGAGCCAGGCAGGTATTAACCCTAGTTATTAAAGTTAGTTATTACGTATTATAACATTATTATTCTTATTAAATATTATTCAAACCGAAAGGATGAGAGTAGGATAGATAGAGTAGCGCTTCCAGACACATTCTAAACATGATAGGGTCTTAAAGGAGGATTTTAGTATCTAATGATGAAACATGATGGAGTCTTAAAACTTCTTATGGCTGCAATCCCGGTAACGGGATGATATGACAACAGCCAGTGAAAGTGCAGGGCGCCGAATTAAAAAAACAGAAATCTCATAATTAAAATTCCTCAGACATTCATGTGTCTTATATAATTTTAAAGGTAATCTTGTTGTTAATCCCACCAAAGTGTCCGATTTCAAATAGGCTTTTTAGCGAAAGCACTACAAACGATTATGTTAGGTCACCACAAAACCACAATAATCACAGCCATTTTTTCCAGCTAAAGATAGCTTCACAAAATCCTGAATAAGGATAAAATGAATCACTAACCTTCGATTATTTTCATCAGATGACACTCATAGAACTTCATGTTACACAATACATGCATGTTTTGTTTGATTAAATTCATATTTATATAAAAAATCTGAGTTTACATTGAGGCGACTAGATTCACTAGTTGCAAAAACATCAAGTGACTTTGCATAGCCACATCGTTTCAATAGAAATACTCATCATAAATAGATGATAATACAAGTTTTACACATGGAATTATAGATATACCTCTCCTTAATGCAGTACAGTTCCCACTCAGCCCAGTCAAAACTGTTCGCTGCTCTGGCACCCCAATGGTGGAACAAACTCCCTCACGACGCCAGGTCAGCGGAGTCAATCACCACCTTCCGGAGACACCTGAAACCCCACCTCTTTAAGGAATACCTAGGATAGGATAAAGTAATCCTTCTAACCCACCCCCCTTAAAAGAGTTAGATGCACTATTGTAAAGTGGTTGTTCCACTGGATATCATAAGGTGAATGTACCAATTTGTAAGTCGCTCTGGATAAGAGCGTCTGCTAAATGACTTAAATGTAATGTAAATGTAAATGCAACCGCTGTGTCAGATTTTTAAAAAACTTTACGGAAAAAGAAACCCACGCTATAATCTGAGACGGCGCTCAAAAGTAAAACACCAGAGCCGCAAAGATGGCGTCAACATAACAAGAAAATATATGATAATTATTCCCTTACCTTTGATGATCTACATCAGAAAGCACACCAGGAATCCCAGGTCCACAATAAATGTTTGTTTTGTTCGAAAAAAATCTGTTATTTATATCTAAATACCTTCTTTTGTTAGCGCGTCTGGTTTACATATCCAAACACTAATTCTGGTCAGCGTTATATCGGACAAAAAGTGATATTACTGGTCGAAGAAACATTTCAAACTAAGTACACAATCAATCATTAGGATGTTTTTAACATATAGCTTCAATAAAGTTCCAACCGGAGTATTCTTTCTTGTCTTCGTGATAAATGGAACGCAAGTGACTCCCATGAGGAAAAAGCATGATCAGAAAATGGCTGCTTGATGGACACCTGACTGATTCTGCTCTCATTCTCTCCCATAACATCATAGAAGTCTCATTATAATTTATATTGCTGGTGGACATCTAGTGGAACCCATAGGCAGTGCAAACTCATATCTCAAGGGAATTTCTTTAGGGACTCTGGTGAATACATACAAGCTCAGATTTCTGACTTCCTGTTTTGATTTCAACTCAGGATTTTGCCTGCCAATATGAGTTCTGTTAATCTCACAGACATAATTCAAACAGTTTTAGAAACTTTAGAGTGTTTTCTATCCAATACTAATAATAATATGCAAATATTCGCAACTATGACTGAGGAGCAGGCCGTTTGATATGGGCACCTTTCATCCAAGCTACTCAATACTGCCCCTTCAGCCATAAGAAGTTAAAGGAGGACTGTAGCATCTAATGATGAAACATTATGGAGTCTTAAAGGAGGACTGTAGCATCTAATGATGAAACATTATGGAGTCTTAAAACTTCTTATGGCTAGTGGAACCCTTCGACAACATTCCGCTGAAAAGGCAGAGCGCTAAATTCACAAATATTTTTTAGAAATATGTAACTTTGATGCATCCACAAGTGCAATACACCAAATTAAAGCTTAACTTCTTGTTAATCTACCCATCGTGTCCGATTTCAAAAAAGCTTTACAGCGAAAGCACACCATATAATTATGTTAGGTCAGAGCCTAGTCACAAAAACACACACAGCCATTTTCCAGCTAAAGAGAGGAGTCACAAAAAGCAGAAATATAGATTCAATTAAATTGAACCTTTGATGATCTTCATCAGATGGCACTTATAGGACTTCATGTTACACAATACATGTATGTTTTGTTTGATAAAGTGCATATTTATTTCCAAAAATCTCAGTTTACATTGGCGAATTATGGTCAGTAATGTTGTGCATCAAACATCTTGCAAATTTTCAGAGGCACATCAATTTACAGAAATACTCATAATAAACTTATAAAAGTTGATACAAGTATTATGCACAGAATTATAGAGATACTTCTCGTTAATGCAACCGCTGTGTCAGATTTCAAAAAAGCTTTACGGAAAAAGAAAACCATGCAATAATCCGAGTACGGCGCTCAGACACAAGCCATGCAGATACCCGCCATGTTGTTGAGTCAGAAATAGCGTTTTAAATATTTAACCTGTCTAGGATCAGCGTGGCGCTAGCGGCACACCCCCCCCCCCCCCACTGAAAAACCAGTGCCGCGAAATTCAAAAAAAAGATTTTTTTAAAATATTTAACTTTCACACATTAAAGTCCAATACAGCTAATGAAAGACACAGATCTTGTGAATCCAGTCAACATTTCCGATTTTTAAAATGTTTTACAGGGAAGACACAATATGTAAAGATGTACATCTATTACCTAAAAACACATTAGCATAATCCACCTCTTATCTCCAATCTTTTATTTGTCCACCAACACCAGTAGCCATCACCAATTCGGCTAAACTAAGATATTTATAGCCCCTAACCAACAAAAAAACTCATTAGATGACAGTCTGATAACATATGTATGGTATGGGATAGGTTTTGTTAGAAAAAAGTGCATATTTCAGGTAGATGGCATAGTTTACAATTGCACCCACCGTCACAAATGGACTAGAATAATTACAATGAGCAACGTGTTTACCTAACTACTAATCATCAAACATTTCGTAAAAATACACAGCATACACGAATCGAAAGACACAGATCCTGTGAATACAGACAATATTTCAGATTTTCTAAGTGTCTTACAGCGAAAACACAATAAATCGTTATATTAGCTTAGCACATAGCAATTAGCAGCCCAGCATTGATTCTAGCCAAAGTGAGCGATAAAAGTCAACATCGCCAAAAGATATTAATTTTTTCACTAACCTTCTCAGAATTCTTCCGATGACACTCCTGTAACATCACATTACAACATGCATATACAGTTTGATCGAAAATGTTTATATTTAGCCACCAAAATCATGGTTAGACAATGTGAAATGTAGACAAGCTGGTAAAGAAAAAGTCCTTGCGCCACTTAGACAGTGATCTACTCTTATACATAAATACTCATAAACGTGACTAAAAAATATAGGGTGGACAGGGATTGATAGACAATTTAATTCTTAATACAATTGCGTTATTACATTTTTTAATTTATCCTTACTTTTCAATACAGTTTGCGCCAAGCGAAGCTACGTCAAAAAACATGGCGTCCTAAGCCACTAAAATGTTTCGACAGAAACACGATTTATCATAATAAAAATGTCCTACCTTGAGCTGTTCTTCCATCAGTATCTTGGGCAAAGGATCCTTTCTTGGGAGAAATCGTCTTTTGGTGGAAAGCTGTCCTCTTGCCATGTGGAAATGTCAACTGCGTTCGGGATGAACTGAAAAGCGTGCCCAACTTTTCACATCGTTGCAAAAATAAATGTCCCAAAATCGCACTAAACGGATATAAATTGCTATAAAACGCTTTAAATTAACTACCTTATGATGTTTTTAACTCCTATAACGAGTGAAAAGATGACCGGAGAAATATAACAGGCTAAACTAACGCTTGGAACAGGTGCGCGCCGGTGTCCTCTAGGCTCATGACGCAGCTCCAAAAGAATGACTAGCTTCAGGGTTTTTTCATTTGTAGGGCCTGTGAACGCGCAATCGACCCCATTGGAATCGTCATCACGTAAAGGCATCCAGGGGAAGACGTAAGAAGTGTCCGTATAGTCATAGCAATGACAGTGCCCTTTTAACTGACTTCTAAAGAGTGGCCAACATTTCTCAAATCTGACTCCATGTCAGGGAAATTGCTGTAGAATGGGCTCTGTTCCACTTAGAGACAAAATTTCAACTCCTATAGAAACTATAGACTGTTTTCTATCCAATAATAATAATAATATGCATATTGTACGATCAAGGATTTTGTGGGAAGCCGTTTAAAAAATTAGCCAAATTAGCATAAATAGTCTAAACAGCGCCCCCATCCCCAACAGGTTACGGAAAAAGCAAACCATGCAATAATCCGAGTACGGCGCTCAGACACAAGCCATGCAGATACCCGCCATGTTGTTGAGTCAGAAATAGCGTTTTAAATATTCACTTTGATGATCTTCATCAGAATGCACTCCCAGGAATCCTAGTTCAACAATAAATGTTTGTTTTGTTCGATAAAGTCCATCATTTATGTCCAAATACCTCCTTTTGTTAGCGCGTTTGGTGAACAAATCCAAACTCACGAGGCGCGGGCAAGTCCAGGCGAAAGTTCCGATGAAAAGTTCAAAAATGTATATTAAAATTCGTAGAAAAATGTCAAACGATGTATAGAATCAATCTTTAGGATGTTTTTAACATAAATCTTCAATAATGTTCCAACCAGAGAATTCCTTTGTCTTTAGAAATGCAATGGAATGCTGGTCGCTCTCACTTGTAGGCGCGTGATCAGCTCATGCCACTCTGGCAGATCTCTGGTTGAAACAGCTCTCATTCCCCCCTCCTTCACAGTAGAAGCATCAAACAATGTTCTAAGACTGTTGACATCTAGTGGAAGCCTTAGGAAGTGCAATATGACCCCATAGACACTGTACATTCGATAGGCAATGAGTTGAAAACTACAAACCTCAGATTTCCCACTTCCTGGTTGGATTTTTCTCAGGTTTTCGCCTGCCATTTGAGTTCTGTTATACTCACAGACATAATTCAAACAGTTTTAGAAACTTCAGAGTGTTTTCTATCCAATATTACTAATAATATGCATATATTAGCTTCTGGGCCTGAGTAGCAGAAAGTTTGCTCTGGGCACGCTTTTCATCCGAACGTGAAAATGCTCCCCCCTTATCCCAAACAGGTTAAGTACTGCAGTGCATCTCCTCCTCATGGACTGCACCAGATTTGACAGTACTTGCTGTGAGATGTTACCCCACTCTTCCACTAAGGCACCTGCAAGTTCCCGGACATTTCTGGGGGGAATGGCCCTAGCTCTCACCCTCCGATCCAACAGGTCCCAGACGTGCGCAATGGGATTGAGATCCGGGCTCTTCGCTGGCCATGGCAGAACACTAACATTCCTATCTTGCAGGAAATCATGCACAGAAGGAGCAGTATGGCTGGTGGCATTGTCATGCTGGAGGGTCATGTCAGGATGAGCCTGCAGGAAGGGTACCACATGAGGGAGGAGGATGTCTTCTCTGTAACGCAAACCGTTGAGATTGACTGCAATGACAACAAGCTCAGTCCGTTGATGCTGTGACACACCGCCCCAGACCATGACGGCCCCTCCACCTACAAATCGATCCCGCTCCAAAGTGCAGGCCTCGGTGTAACGCTCATTCCTTCAACGATAAACGCGAATCCGACGATAAACGTGAATCCGACCATCACCCCTAGAGACAGAACCGCGACTTGTTAGTGAAAATAACTTTTTGCCAGTCCTGTCTGGTCCAATGACGGTGGGTTTGTGCCCAGAGGCGACGTTGTTGCCGGTGATGTCTGGCGAGGACCTGCCTTTCAACAGGCCTACAAGCCCTTAGTCCAGCCTCTCTCATTCAATTGCGGACAGTCTGAGCTAGAGGTCGACCGATTAATCGGAATGGTCAATTAATTAGGGCCGATTTCAAGTTTTCATAATCGTAAATCGGTAATTTTGGGCGCCGATTTGCCTTTTTTTTTTTTTGCTACCTTTAATTAACTAGGCAAGTCAGTTAAGAACACATTCTTATTTTCAATGACGGCCTAGGAACGGTGAGTTAACTGCCTTGTTCAGGGGCAGAACGACAGATTTTCACCTTGTCAGCCCGGCGTTTCCAATCTTGCAACATTACAGTTAACTAGTCCAACGCAATAACGACCTGCCTCTATCTCGTTCCACTCCACAAGGAGACTGCCTGTTACGCAAATGCAGTAAGCCAAGGTAAGTTGCTAGCTAGCATTAAACTTATCTTATAAAAAACAATCAATCATAACCACTAGTTAACTACACATGGTTGATGATATTACTAGGTATTATCTAGCGTGTCCTGCGTTGCATATAATCTGACTGAGCATACAAGCATACAAGTATCTACGTTTCTGACTGAACGGTGGTAGGCAGAAGCAGGCGCGTAAACATTCATTCAAAAAGCACTTTTGTGCGTTTTGCCAGCTGCTCTTTGTTGTGCGTCAAGCATTGCGCTGTTTATGACTTCAAGCCTATCAACTCCCGAGATGAGGCTGGTGTAACCGAAGAGAAATGGCTAGCTAGTTAGCGCGCGCTAATAGCGTTTCAAACGTCACTCGCTCTGAGCCTTCTAGTAGTTGTTCCCCTTGCTCTGCATGGGTAGCGCTGCTTCGATGGTGGCTGTTGTCGTTGTGTTGCTGGTTCGAGCCCAGGGAGGAGCGAGGAGAGGGACGGAAGCTATACTGTTACACTTGCAATACTAAAGTGCCTATAAGAACATCCAATAGTCAAAGGTTAATGAAATACAAATGGTATAAAGGGAAATAGTCCTATAATTCCTATAATAACTACAACCTAAAACTTCTTACCTGGGAATATTGAAGACTCATGTTAAAAGGAACCACCAGCTTTCATATGATCTCATGTTCTGAGCAAGGAACTGAAACGTTAGTTTTCTTACATAGCACATATTGCACTTTTACTTTCTTCTCCAACACTTTGTTTTAGCATAATTTAAACCAAATTGAACACGTTTCATTATTTATTGATTTTATTGATGTATTATATTAAGTTAAAATAAGTGTTCATTCAGTATTGTTGTAATTTTCATTATTACAAATAAAATTTAAATAATCGGCCGATTAATCGGTATCGGCTTTTTTTGGTCCTCCAATAATTGGTATCAGCGGTGAAAAATCATAATCAGTCGACCTCTAGTCTGAGCACCGATGTAGGGATTGTGCGTTCCTGGTGTAACTTGGGCAGCAGACGATACGCTGTTTATTGCAATTTATTGCAACATTGAAATTTATTGCCCTGGCCACATCTGCAGTTCTCATGCCTCCTTGCAGCATGCCTAAGGCACGTTCACGCAGATGAGCAGGGACCCTGGGCATCTTTCTTTTGGTGTTTTTCAGAGTCGGTAGAAAGGCCTCTTTAGAGTCCTAAGTTTTCATAACTGTAACCTTACTAAAGCATCAGACTCCATAGTAATTCATCATTAGAAGCTACAGGCCTCCTTTAAGACTCCATGTTTCATCATTAGATGCTACAGTCCTCCTTTAATGCAGCTGGTGGCCACACCAGATACTGACTGTTACTTTTGATTTTGACCCCCCCACTTTGTTCAGGGACACATTATTCAATTTCAGTTAGTCACATGTCTGTGGAACTTGTTCAGTTTATGTCTGTTATTGAATCTTGTTATGTTCCAACAAATATTTACACATGTTAAGTTTGCTGAAAATTAAAGCAGTTGACAGTGAGAGGACGTTTCTTTTTTTTGCTGAGTTTAGATTGACGAGGGGGGGAAAACAATTGAATCAATTTTAGAATAATGCTGAAATGTAACAAAATTTGGAAAAGGTGATGGGGTCTGAATACTTAAAACCTCTCTGGGATATGTGGGACGCTAGCCTCCCACCTGGCCAAAAGACAGTAAAAATGCAGAGTGCCAAATTCAACTAAAATACTATAAATATCAAACTTTCATTAAATCACACATGCAATATACCAAATTAAAGCTACACTTGTTGTGAATCCAGCCAACATGTCAGATTTCAAATACGCTTTTCGGCAAAACCAAACGATGCTATTATCTGAGGATAGCACCATAGTAAACAAAGAGAGAGAAGCATATTTCAACCCTGCAGGCGTGACACAAAACGCAGAAATAGAAATATAATTCATGCCTTGCCTTTGACAAGCTTCTTTTGTTGGCACTCCAATATGTCCCATAAACATCACAAATGGTCCTTTTTTTCGATTAATTCCGTCGATATATATCCAAAATGTCCATTTATTTGGCACGTTTGATCCATAAAAACACCGGTTCCAACTTGCGCAACGTGACTACAAAGTATCTCAAAAGTTACCTGTAAACTTTGCCAAAACATTTCAAACTACTTTTGTAATACAACTTTAGGTATTTTGTAACGTAAATAATCGATAAAATTGAAGACGGGCTGATCTGTGTTCAATACAGGAGGAAAACAAACTGTAGCTAGCTTTCTGGTCACGCGCCTCTATCTAACAGTACACTTCAAGTTACCCTCGTTCTGGATGGCCGTACTTCTTCATTACACAAAGGAAAAACCTCAACCAATTTCTAAAGACTGTTGACATCCATTGGAAGCGGTAGGAACTGCAAGAAGGTCCCGTAGAAATCTGGATTCCCAATGAAAACTAGTTGAAAAGAGTGACCTCAAAAAAAAAATCTGAATGGTTTGTCCTCTGGGTTTCGCCTGCTAAATAAGTTATGTTATACTCACAGACATGATTCAAACAGTTTTAAAAACTTCAGAGTGTTTTCCATCCAAAACTACTAATAATATGCACATCTTCTCTTCTGGGGATGAGTAGGTGGCAGTTGAATTTGGATATGCTTTTCATCCAAACTTGAAAATGCTGACCCCTATCCTAGAGAAGTTTTTAACGAATGCACTGTGTGTGTGTATACTTAACCAAAATATAAACAACGATTTACAGTTTATATGAGTAAGTGATTGTAAATAAATAAACGAGGCCCTAATCTATGGACTTTACATAACTGGGCAGGGGCACAGCCATTGGTGGCCCTGGAGGGCATGCTCCCACCCATTGCGGAGACAGGCCCAGCCAATCAGAATTAGTTTTTCCCCACAAAAGGGCTTCATTAGAAAGAGAAATACAACTCGGGTGGCTGGTCTCAGACGATGTGGAGGTCCTGGACTGGCGTCGTTACATGTGTTCTGTGGTTGTGAGGCCAGTTGGATGTACTGCCAAATTCTCTAAAATGACGTTGGAGGCGGCTTCTGGTAGAGAATTTAACATTCAATTATCTGGTAACAGCTCCAGTGGATATTCCTGCTGTCAGCATGCCAATTGCACGCTCCCTCAACTTGAGACATCTGTGGCATTGTGTTGTGTGACAGAACTGCACATTTTAGAGGCCTTTATTCTCCCCAGCACAAGGTGCACCTGTGTAATGATCATGCTGTTTAATCAGCTTGATATGCCACACCTGTCAGGTGGATGGATTATCTTGGCAAAGAATAAATGTTAACTAACAGGGATGTAAAAAATTCTGCATTTTTTTTTCAGCTCATGAAACATCCAACACTTTACATGTTGCGTTAATATTTTTGTTTATTGTAGTTACTCTCAGTTTTAGGAACATCTTCCCAAATATTTCACTTTAAAAAAGCTTGTCCGGAGAAGACAAGGTGAGCGCTTCCATCAGTCCTGTGTCATTGCCAATGGTAAATCATCCTGAGACCATTCATGTGTGGGGTTGCTTTTCAGCCAAGGGTGTGGGCTCACTCACAATGTTGCCTAAGAACACAGCCATGAATAAGGAATGCTACCAACACATCCTCCGAGAGCAACTTCTCCCAACCATCCAGGAACAGTTCGGTGACGAACAATTCCTTTTCCAGCATGAAGGAGCACCTTGCCGTAAGGCAAACGTGATAAGTGGCTCGGAGAACAAAACATCAATATTTTGGGTCCAGGGCCAGGAATCTCCCCAGACCTTAATCCCATTGAGAACTTGTGGTCAATGATCAAGAGGCGGGTGGACAAACAAAAACCCACAAATTCTGACAAACTCCAAGCATTGATTATGCAAGAATGGGCTGCCATCACAGGATGTGGCCCAGAAGTTAATTGACACCAGGGTGGATTGCAGAGGTCTTGAAAAAGAAGGGTCAACACTGCAAATATTGACTCTTTGCATCAACTTCATGTCATTGCCAATAAAAGCCTTTGATACTTATGAAATGCTTGTAATTATACTTCAGTATTTCATAGTAACATCTGACAAAAATATCTGAAGACACTGAAGCAGCAAACTTTGTGGAAATTAATATTTGTGTCATTCTCAAAACTTTTGGCCACAACTGTAGCTCGCATTCTGTATCATACAGCTATGAAAGTTATATATTTAGAACCACCTGCTCGATTGGAATTAAGCGACATCTGTGTCTTGAGTGTCCAAGAACGGTTTAGTTTTTTGTGTTCTGACTTGTAAAACAGAATGAATAAATAAGTAATGTAAACATTATCAGTAATTACCAGGAAACTCTACAACATTTGTTTTAAAATCACACCAAGATTGTTAAAACTGGCCTTAGCTTATTGAGCGATCTGATTAGGATTTACCCTCGTAGCAAGGCCTATTTATCATGTGGAGGTTTCATTCAGGTCTCTTTTTTTAAAAACACACTGTCTTTGGCAGGAGAAAGACCAGACTCAGAGGAACCAGAGCCAGGGACGTCCAAACCAACAAGAAGACACCAGTGTTCCCACTGTGGAAAGTGTTTTAACCAGTTATGGGACCTGAAAGTTCACGAGATAATACACACAGGGGAGAAGCCTTACCACTGCTTCCAGTGTGGCAAGTGTTTTAACCAGTTAGGGAACCTGAAACAACATGAGAGAATACATACAGTTGAAAAGCCTTACCAGTGTTCCCACTGTGGAAAGTGTTTTAACCAGTTAAGGGACCTGTACCGACATGAGAGAATACACAAAGGGGAGAAGTCTTACCACTGCTCGCAGTGTGGAAAGAGTTTTAACGGGTCAGGGTATCTGAAAAAGCATGAGAGAATACACACAGGGCAGAAGCCTTACCACTGCCCCCAGTGTGGAAAGTGTTTCAACGAGCCGGGGGAGCTGAAATGTCACGAGAGAATACACAGAGGGGAGAAGCGTTACCACTGCTCCCAGTGTGGAAAGGGTTTTAACAAGTTAGGGAACCTGAAACAACACGAGAGAATACACACAGGTGAGAAGCCTTACCACTGCTCCCAGTGTGGAAAGT
>NW_026600492.1:164648-206442 GCF_029448725.1 Salvelinus fontinalis
TGAGAGAGGACCTGCCCTTCCTCTGGGAGCCTGTCAGCTTGTGACATGATGAGAGAGTGAGAGAGGGCCTACCTGTAAGATATGTGTTATAAACGTACTTCTATTTGAAGAGGTTTTTGACCATTCAGGGACCTAATCTCAAACACTCATGAAAACATGAAAAAAATATTGTCCACACGAAAGATAGAATTTGGTAATAAAAAAGATTTTTGACAAGTTATATGCATGAAAATAAAGATGTTTAAAAAAATGTGACATTTTGGAGAGGTTTTTGCAGACTATATGGGAGGCCTAATCCTTGTTGTGGATACATGTCTATAAAGAATGACTGGTAGAAGATATCAGCTCCATTTTTGTGGCACATGTTGACAAGATTTTGGGGAATCACTGGAGGGGAATATTGACAAACTGAGCATCTCAGTGTACAGTTCAATAACCATGAGGCATTTTTTTACATTTCAGTCTTCTGTGATGTATTTAAAGTGTCATATTGGGATGCAAACTCAAATATGAATACATTTAAACTATATCTGACATGGTACGTGTCTTCTTTTTTAAAGCCCATAACCATGTGTGTGATGTGTAAACAACAAAGGGCACCCCCCCCCCCCATAAAAAGATCCTGCAACAGAAAGCTGCACAATATGTTGAGTAAAGTATTTTGCTTACCATGACTATATCAAACCCTACTCCATGTGTTGCCACTATCATGTATCCTACCATGACTATATCAAACCCTACTCCATGTGTTGCCACTATCATGTATCCTACCATGACTATATCAAACCCTACTCCATGTGTTGCCACTATCATGTATCCTACCATGACTATATCAAACCCTACTCCATGTGTTGGCACTATCATGTATCCTACCATGACTATATCAAACCCTACTCCATGTGTTATCACTATCATGTATCCTACCATGACTATAGTAAAACTCTACTCCATGTGTTGCCACTATCATGTATCCTACCATTACTATATCCAACCCAACTCCATGTGTTGCCACTATCATGTATCCTACCATGACTATATCCAACCCAACTCCATGTGTTTCCACTATCATGTATCCTACCATGACTATATCGAACATGACTCCATGTGTTGCCACTACCATGTATCCTACCATGACTATATCAAACTCTACTCCATGTGTTGCCACTATCATGTATCCTACCATTACTATATCCAACTCTACTGCATGTGTTGCCTCTATCATGTATCCTACCATGACTATATCCAACCCAACTCCATGTGTTGCCACTATCATGTATCCTACCATGACTATATCCAAACCAACTCCATGTGTTGTCACGATCATGTATCATACCATGACTATATCCAACCCAACTCCATGTGTTGCCACTATCATGTATCCGACCATGACTATATCCAACCCAACTCCATGTGTTGCCACTATCATGTATTCTACTTGGCTGAAGCTTTGATCCAGTGGAAGAAGTATTGAGGAGCAGGGAGGTTAAAGGTCACTTCAGGATACAGCTGTTACTCTACACTATCCCTAGATAATCCAGTAATGAGAGAAAATGTATAGAATATTTAGGGCCCTATAACATCTCTATCTATATATAACATCTGTATAAAATCCGTTTTCTTTTCTTTTTTTAACCTAATTACATTTTCTCAGTTTTTCCAGGTTTCTGATGTCCCTGTTTTTCTGTTTTTCTCTCTAAATCACACTGTTAATAGAAAAACAACAACATTGGATGTTCTAAGTCCACAACAATACTTAAACCACATCAGGAGACCACTTTTGAAGTCTGAGAAAAATCTAAGAAATTTTCATT
The DNA here is from genome assembly GCF_029448725.1 of Salvelinus fontinalis. Classification (NCBI taxonomy): domain Eukaryota; kingdom Metazoa; phylum Chordata; class Actinopteri; order Salmoniformes; family Salmonidae; genus Salvelinus; species Salvelinus fontinalis. The sequence continues at coordinate 166,460 of NW_026600492.1, forward strand.
TTTGTGTGTAGATACCCTTTAATTCAAGTGGCACTAGCAAGAGCCTTGCTTGGTTGGTGGTGTCTCTGTAGCACACATGTGATTGCAGAGACTGCTCAACAAATCACAACAGGATTGATGCAAATAATCATGATATCATTCTGCCAGGTAGGCATAGACTACTTTGTAGTTAACATTTAATTGACAAGGTTTGTGGGAAAACTTTTCCATCAACCAGAAGATGGTTGTCATTAGCATCATCGCTAACAGCTACACATAGTGGTAGACAAATGCACTCAGACAGGGGCATTTCCTGGCTGTTTCCTCTTCAGAAAGTTGAAGGAAAATACAAATCACTTAGGCTAATTTAGACGACTTGCAGGAAGTGGGTTCAGAATAACTATGACATAAAAATGAAAACTCTTTAATCTGTCACCTAATCCTACCTAATGGGCAGGTCAGCCCTGGAGTAAAGTATTGGCTGTAAGAAGTAAGAGAAAACATAACATCTGTTTATTCTTATTTTTATTACCTCTCATGACATTGCTTGCAAGAATAAACATTGTAATTAATATTTTTCCAATCTGCGTTACCCACTCCAGTCAGCAGATGACGATTTGAGTCTTTCAGGTGATGCTGCTTGCGTGACGTATAATCTAGTGGACGGAACTTCAACAGCGACAAAAGGCTTCTGATTCAATCAACGTGGTGATTTGCTAGCGAACCTAAAACCGAAACATTGAAGCGCTTTAGACCAATCTTGTGTATTTTACTCTTAGTGTTTTGAATATAATTCTGTTTACTTGTCTACTAGTTCATTTAAACGTAATTTGCTTGTTAAATTAGCAAATGTGGTAAACTAGGCTAATCGACCGGAGTATGAGTTCACTAAGCTCGACGGAGAAAGAAGCTCTGATGAAAGGAGAGGAAGAAGCTTTCAGGATGAAAAAGGAGGAAGGGGAAGCTATCACATTGAAAGAAGAAGAGGATGATATTACAGTGAAAGAGGAAGATGGGAGAGAGGTTGTCAAAGTGGAAGAGGAGGAGGTAGAAGCTTTCAGAATCAAAAAGGAGGAAGATGCCGTAACAATACAAGAAGAGAATGTAGTGAAAGAAGAGGAAGAACCTTTTGGAGTAAAAGAGGAAGAGGAGGATATCTCAATTAAAGAGGAGGAAGACGTTTTCGGAGTGAAATGGGAGGAGGCTCAAGATCAGATTACAAACAGTGAGTACTGTCTTAAAAACAGGGGCACTATGAAGTTCTTGATTTAATGTATTGTTTTAACGGGGCATTCTAAATCAAATCAAATGTATTTATATAGCCCTTCGTACATCAGCTGATATCTCAAAGTGCTGTACAGAAACCCAGCCTAAAACCCCAAACAGCAAGCAATGCAGGTGTAGAAGCACGTTGGCTAGGAAAAACTCGCTAGAAAGGCCAAAACCTAGGAAGAAACCTAGAGAGGAACCAGGCTATGAGGGGTGGCCAGTCCTCTTCTGGCTGTGCCGGGTGGAGATTATAACAGAACATGGCCAAGATGTTCAAATGTTCATAAATGACCAGCATGGTCAAATAATAATAATCACAGTAGTTGTCGAGGGTGCAGCACCTCAGGAGTAAATGTCAGTTGGCTTTTCATAGCCGATCATTAAGAGTATCTCTACCGCTCCTGCAGTCTCTAGAGAGTTGAAAACAGCAGGTCTGGGACAGGTAGCACATCCGGTGAACAGGCCGCAGGCAGAACAGTTGAAACTGGGGCAGCAGCACGGCCAGGTGGACTGGGGACAGCAAGGAGTCATCATGTCAGGTTGTCCTGAGGCATGGTCCTAGGGCTCAGGTCCTCCGAGAGAAAGAGAGAATTAGAGAGAGCATACTTAAATTCACACAGGACACCGGATAAGACAGAAGTACTCCAGATATAACAAACTGACCCTAGCCCCCCGACACATAAACTACTGCAGCATAAATACTGGAGGCTGAGACAGGGGGGGTCAGGAGACACTGTGGCCCCCTCCGATGATACCCCCGGACAGGGCCAAACAGGAAGGATATAACCCCACCCCCTTTGCCAAGGTACAGCCCCCACACCACTAGAGGGATATCTTCAACCACCAACTTAACATCCTGAGACAAGGCCGGGTATAGCCCACAAAGATCTCCGCCACGGCACAACCCAAGGGGGGGCGCCAACCCAGACAGGAAGATCACATCAGTGACTCAACCCACTCAAGTGACGCACCCCTCCTAGGGACGGCATGAAAGAGCACCAGTAAGCCAGTGACTCAGCCCCTGTAATAGGGTTAGAGGCAGAGAATCCCAGTGGAGAGAATTGGAATTGACCCTATACATTTGCAACACAAACAACATTTGACAAAATCATGATGAAAAAGGCAATTTTAGACATATTCATGCCTCTTGATTGTAATAGATGGTCATACGTTTACGTCTGTTTGCTGTTCTCGTTCACACAGGAGAGAGACGTGACTATCGTGGATCCTCTGGGGAGCCTCAACAACATCCTGATGCTGACGAGTCAGAGAAGAATCTCTCCAGATCAGAACACCAGATGGTACAGCTTGGTTTGTTCTAGCATACAGCTTGCTCTATCGGGGTCTGGGCTGGGTTTCTGTAAAACACTTCATGACAACAGTGGCTTCAGCATCCATAAAGATATGTGTCTTTGTCCCCTCTTTATGATTACCAGGACAACGCTAGCCCTTCCTCTCTCCCGGAGTCCCCATGTCGTGCCTCTCCCGGTAGCGCCTTACTGCTGGGTATGAAGAGGTTGTCTGTGCTGCTGGTGGACTGCAGGAAAACAACGGGGCTGAGTGGAACTGTGAGAGGAGGAGAAGAGAAGAAAGGATCAGATTTGACACATCAAAGTAAGTGCTGTAGTTTAGTTTGAACAAATTAAATAGATCTGCCCACTGGTATCTGTTACCAGGACAACCAGCAGAGTTCTGTTAGTTGTCATGAATATAGACTGGTGGATATGGATGTTATGAAAATAGTTTGGCCAGATACAATGCTATTTTACAGTTAACAAATTGAGACTTTCAGCTTATAGGGAAGGATATTCAATAAGCATAGCACTTACAAATGACTGATTGGCTGAGACAAGTTGATGACGATAGAAATATTGTTGGGGCTGTTTTGTTAGACTTCATTGCGGCTTTTGACATTATCGATCATAGTCTGCGTATGGCTTTACACCCCCTGCTATATTGTGGATAAATAGCTTTTTTAAAATGTAACCTTTATTTAACTAGGCAAGTTGGTTAAGAACAAATTCTTATTTTCAATGACGGCCTAAGAACAGTGGGTTAACTGTCTTGTTCAGGGACAGAACGACAGAGTTTTACCTTGTCAGCTCGGGGATTCGATCCAGCAACCTTTTGGTTACTGGCCTAACGCTCTAACCACTAGGCTACCTGCCGCCCCAGAGCTACCTGTCTAACAGAACACAGAGAGTGTTCTTTAATGGAAGCCTGTACAACAAAATCAAGGTAGAATCAGGAATTCCCCAGGGCAGCTGTTTGGCACCTGCTTGTTTCAATCTTTACCAACGACATGCCAACGACATTTGAGTAAAGCCAGTGTGTATGTATGCGGATGACTCAACACTGTACACGTCAGCTACTACAGCAACTGAAATGACAGCAACACTTAACAAAGAGCTGCAGTTAGTTTCAGAATGGGTGGCAAGGAATAGTTAGTTAGTCCTAAATATTTCAGATTACCTTAAGTTACATGGCCTACTATGCTAATTCTGTAGCGGTATTGTTAGAGGGGGGTACAGATAAAGATTTTGTTGGTGCGGTGGGCAGGTATTAAAACTAGTTATTCAAGTTAGTTATTACCTATTATAACATTATTAGTATTATTATTATTAAATATTATTAAAACCGAAAAGATAAGAGTAGAATAGATAGAGTAGCGCTTCCAGACACATTCTAAACATGATGGAGTCTTAAAGGAGGACTGTAGCATCTAATGACTAACGAGTCACAAACCCGGATCCGGGATCCCCCCCATCAAAAAAGCTGACTAGCATAGCCTAGCCTAAAGCCACAGGGATATCATATAATAAAATGTTCATGAAATCACAAGTCCAAGACACCAAATGAAAGATACACATCTTGTGAATCCATCCATCATTTCTGATTTTTAAAATGTTTTACAGGGAAGACACTATGTATTTCTATTAGCTAACCACCATAGCAAAAGACACAACTTTTTTCCCCCACCATTTTCTTCCTGCATAGGTAGCTATCACAAATTTGACCAAATAAAGATATAAATAGTCACTAACCAAGAAACAACTTCATCAGATGACAGTCTGATAACAGATTTATTGTATAGCATATGTTTTGTTAGAAAAATGTGCATATTTCAGGTATAAATCAGTTCTAAATTGCAGCTGCAATCTAAAATAGCGCCGAAGCAGCCAGAATAATTACAGAGACCAACGTCAAATACCTAAATACTCATCATAAAACATTTCTGAAAAATATATGGTGTACAGCAAATGAAAGACAAACATCTTGTGAATCCAGCCAATATTTCCGATTTTTTTAAAGTGTTTTACAGCGAAAACACTATAGCATTATATTAGCTTACCACAATAGACAGAAACACAAGCCTTTTACCAGCAGCAAAGGTTAGCGATCGTAACAAACCAGCAAAATATATATAATTTATGACTAACCTTCATAAACTTCATCAGATGACAGTCCTGTAACATCATATTACACAATGAATATAGGGTTTGTTCGAAAATGTGCATATGTAGCGGCACAAATCGTGCTTATACAATGTGAATAGTAGCCAAACTTCAAGCAATCTGTCCGGCGCCATCTTGGAGAGGCACCTAATCTAATCAATAACTCATCGTAAACTTGACTAAAAAATACAGGTTGGACAGCAAATTAAAGATACATTAGTTCTTAATGCAACCGCTGTGTTAGATTTTTTAAATTAACGTTACTACGACATACAGCGTGCGTTACAGCGAGACCGTGCCGAAATTAATGGCGGAATTATTGTTTAACATTTTTCAACATAAATACGAATTAACAGCATAAAGACTTCTTACTATTTGTTGAGCTTCCATCAGAATCTTGGGCAAGGTGTCCTTTGTCCATAATAATCGTTGCTCGGCTGTAGAATGTCGTCTTCAACCGTGTAATTAGCAGCAAACATTAGCTATGTGGCCCAGACATGCCCAACTCTTCAATACGCAGGACAAAGAAAATTCCGAAAATCGCGATATACTCATATAAACTGATATAACTCGGTTTAAAATAACTACGTTATGATGTTTCTAACACCTATATCGAATAGAATCAGAGCCGGATATATCTAACGCCGATAACGTGAGCTTCTCAGATGGCCATCCTGAGGTCTGTCTTGCGTCATGGCGAACGATGAAAAGGGTTCACCCCTCGTGCCAAGCCTATTTATACTGCCTCAGATCTACCTAGCAACACCATTTCAATTCTCAACGCTTGCTGACATCTAGGGGAAATCCTATGCAGTGCTTGTCGACCAATAGAATAATTGCAAATTATTTAACTGACCCAGGAACAGAGTTCCCAATTTCAGATTTCTCACTTCCTGACAGGAAGATTGCTCCAACTCGAGTTCTGTTTTACTCACAGATATAATTCAAACGGTTTTAGAAACTAGAGAGTGTTTTCTATCCAATAGTAATAATAATATGCATATTGTACGAGCAAGAATTGAGTACGAGGCAGTTTAATTTGGGAACAAAATTTTTACAAAGTCGAAATGGCCCCCCCTATTGACAAGAAGTTTTAAAGGAGAAGTTTCCCCAAAATCCAGAAACTCCTAAGTGATTCCATACATTGAAACTAGTCCATTGGTGTTTGTCCTCTCCCTCTCTCTCTCCCTGTAGCGCTGTACTGAAACCGCTGCAAAAATGTGACTTGTGACATTGCTGGATACGAGCCTTGGTCTGCTACTTTGCAAGTTAATTTGTTATTTTATTAGTTATGGCTTTTTTTTCAACCCATAAAACATATACAAATATGATGATGTCATAGTGAATTCATGACGTGAATGAACAAACTTTTTCATACTTTATAACATGGCTATATACAGTGCCTTCAGAAAGTATTCAGACCCCTTGACTTTTTCTACATTTTGTTACGTTACAGCCTTTTATTAAATACTTTTTAAGGTTTTTTTTTAGGAACTTTTTTTCACTTTTTAAGTGCAAGGAGGTGCACTGCCAGAGCCCTGCAAAGTGACCTCCAGCAGGCCACAAATGTGCATGTGTCTGCTCAAACGGTCAGAAACAGACTCCATGAGGGTGGTATGAGGGCCCGACGTCCACAGGTGGGGGTTGTGCTTACAGCCCAGCACCGTGCAGGACGTTTGGCATTTGCCAGAGAACACCAAGATTGGCAAATTCGCCACTGGCGCCCTGTGCTCTTCACAGATGAAAGCAGGTTCACACTGAGCACATGAGCACATGTGACAGAGTCTGGAGACGCCGTGGAGAACGTTCTGCTGCCTGCAACATCCTCCAGCATGACCGGTTTGGCGGTGGGTCAGTCATGGTGTGGGGTGGCATTTCTTTGTGGGGCCGCACAGCCCTCCATGTGCTCGCCAGAGGTAGCCTGACTGCCATTAGGTACCGAGATGAGATCCTCAGACCCCTTGTGAGACCATATGCTGACACATGCACATTTGTGGCCTGCTGGAGGTCATTTTGCAGGGCTCTGGCAGTGCACCTCCTTGCACAAAGGCGGAGGTAGCAGTCCTGCTGCTGGGTTGTTGCCCTCCTACGGCCTCCTCCACGTCTCCTGATGTACTGGCCTGTCTCCTGGTAGCGCCTCCATGCTCTGGACACTACGCTGACAGACACAGCAAACCTTTTTGCCACAGCTCGCATTGATGTGCCATCCTGGATGAACTGCACTACCTGAGCCACTTGTGTGGGTTGTAGACTCCGTCTCATGCTACCACTAGAGTGAGAGCACCGCCAGCATTCAAAAGTGACCAAAACATCAGCCAGGAAGCATAGGAACTGAGAAGTGGTCTGTGGTCACCACCTGCAGAATCACTCCTTTTTTGGGGGTGTCTTGCTAATTGCCTATAATTTCCACCTTTTGTCTATTCCATTTGTACAACAGCATGTGAAATTTATTGTCAATCAGTGTTGCTTCCTAAGTGGACAGTTTGATTTCATAGAAGTGTGATTGACTTGGAGTTACATTGTGTTGTTTAAGTGTTCCCTTTATTTTTTTGAGCAGTGTATTTACAACCACCTGCTCGAAAATAATCCAGTGGATTCTGTCTTGAGTGTCCTAGAACTGTTTAGTTTTTTGTGTTCTGACTTGTAAAACAGAATGAATAAAATGAGTGATGTAAACATTATCAGTAATTACCAGGCAGCTCTACAATATTTGTTTTAAATTATGTAATGTTTGAAAGCTGGCCTCGGGTTGAGGGATCTGATTTGGATTAAACCTCATAGCAAGGCAGTTTTATGATGTGGAGATTTCATCCTGGTTTCTCTTAAAATTAACACTGTCTTTGGCAGGAGGAAAACCAAACTTGGAGGAACCAATGACTTCTAAACCAGCAATACGACACCTCTGCTCCCAGATTGGAAAGAGTTTTAAAAAGTTAGGAAGCCTGAAAAGACATGAGGACACACACAGTGGAGAAGCCTTTCCATTGCTCCCATTGTGGAAAGAGTTTTAGCCACTTAGGAAATCTGAAAGCTCATGAGCGAACACACACAGGGGAGAGGCCTTTCCATTGCTCCCAGTGTGGAAAGAGTTTTAGCCATTCAGGAAGCCTAAAAGTTCATGAGCGAATACATACAGGGGATAAGTCATACCATTGCGCCCAGTGTGGTAAGAGTTTTAGCCAGTCAGGAAGCCTGAAAGTTCATGAGCGAATACATACAGGGGAGAAGTCATACAATTGCGCCCAGTGTGGAAAGAGTTTTAGCCATTCAGGAAGCCTGAAGGAACATATGAGACTGCACACAGGGGAGAAGCCTTACTACTGCTCCCATTGTGGAAAGAGTTTTACCCATTTAGGTAGCATGAAAGGACATGAGAGGATACACACAGGAGCGAAGCCACACCCTTGCTCCCGGTGTGGAATGAGTTTTAAGCGGTTAGACGCCCTCAAAGCTCATGAGCGAATACACACAGGGCAGACACCATACCATTGTGCTCAGTGTGGAAAGAGTTTTAGCCATTCAGGAAACCTGAAAGCCCATGAGAAAATTACACACATTTGAGAAGCCATACCATTGCGCCCAGTGTGGAAAGAGTGTTAGCCTTTTAGAAAGCTTGAGAGTTCATGAGCGAACACACACCGGGGAGAAGCCTTACCACTGCTCCCAGAGTTCATAGCGTTTTACCTATTTAGGAGGCCTGAAAGAACAAATGAGACAGGGGAGAATCCTTACAAATGTTCAGACTGGGAAGACATATTACTCATCACAGTCACTTACAAAACATATGAGAATCTACACAGGAGAGAATAATTACTTATCCTAGTGTGTAAACTTGTAATTCACATCACATACACTTAAAATTCTTCAGAGGGCATACACACTGCTCCAATTGTCTTATGTTGTTGACTGAGAATGTGTTTACTTGTTTTTACTATAAGAAATTCAATTGTACACAGTCTACTCAAACATATATTTGTATGTTTTTATTAGAAAACAAATTGTATATGGAGTATGTCAGTTTGAATATAGAGTAGATCAGATTCCATGTGTTTAAATGGTCCTTTTTTAAACTCTGTGTGTGTGTTTATCTGGGTGTCTTTCCTCCAGCACTACAGATAGTCAAGTGATATTTGGATGTGATGCATTTGTTCCGTTGTTTACATTTGCAATGTTGGCCCACTGATGATTTAATGAAATGAAAATGTTCACAGACTCTGTAATGCAAAATGTTAATTGTATGTGTCCACATATCTGAGTATGTGACTTGTGGCGGATGAATCAGAATTAGTTGGGTAACATAGATAATTAAGATGTCTTATCTGCATAATATGCTGATGTGATATACTTGTTATTAGAATGTATCCCTTCGGACTCTGGTGTTGGCAGTTGCACTTCTTCCCTCAGCTGGGGCTCAGTCACCTGGGGCCCAGAGAGGGGAGAGGTCAGGCTTGTCTTTCACATGTCCCTGGTGCTATGCAGAATATCAGGAAGGGAAGAGGACAGGAGGGATCATTGTCTTCATATGTGAATGTATCTGTTAAACTATGTGAAGGGATGGTGTGATTAATGGGGAACCACTTACTGGTTTCCACAATGTCTGTGCGCAAGTCACTCCCTCCTTTGGCATTGGGGGGAGGTGTATGGCAGTGTCTGGAACCATTGTATGGCCTCTCCGATGTTGCACTTATCCTGGGATAGTGTATGACCTAGAGGCTCACTCCCCTCAGTGAGCTTGTCCAGGAGTGGGGTCAAGAAGGGGTTTTACTTGAGATGGGAGTATCTAGAGTTGACAATTGAGTTATGCCATTGGATGAGTTGGTGTTTTTGTGCAATGAAGTACCAGGAACGAGATTAGAACCTCGTCTTAGGGACCAAACTGAATGATGAATTATAGCGAATGCTATCTGGCTACGGGATACTCCTTTCTCATTATAAAGTCTCACTTTGTAAACTGTTCCTAATATCTGTGGTTTATGTCGACTAGGGGGTGGATCTTTGCTATAAAAGATCTCAGTAGCCATTGTGTTGCCACTCTCAACGGTTCATTAGAAATAGTGAATTGTTGAAAGTCATTGCAAAGATCTTATTATTAAAGATGTAGTTTAAGTATAACTGACTGGTGTGTGAACTTTGTCTCTCCTCATTTGGTAATACAGCAATTAACCACCACAGACTAACCTTGTGAAACTGACCTATTATAATCTCCTGTTCCTGGGAGTATCATCCTGCGTTGCAAACCAGCTGCACCTGCGTCCTTGTATGAATAATATCCCTCCCAGGAACAGGAAACTATTAAGATATGTGCCCATCACCCAATGCTTCAGGAATTCAGACTGTCTACACTGCGCTGTGTAACTGTTATTCTCTCTGAGCTCAGAAATAAAGAATCTTGGTTTGACTTGGACTCCAGCAGATCCTTATTTTATAATATCCACCTCAACTCTCCCACGGATTGCTTTTTATCATTGTCTCAATGAAGAGTTCTTTGTTTTATTTTCCTGGGGTCATTTACAAGCCTCCCACTGGTTGAATAAACTTTGTTTCCACACCATTTCAACAAAACAAATCCATGTGATGTTTGATCAATGTGGAACCTGATTGGATTTGTAAAAAGCCATGAATATCAGGTATGTTTTATTTTTCACCGAACTGGCAACCTAAATCCAATGACAGGTGACATTTTGTGTTGATTTCATGTTGAATCCACTTTAGTTGACGACGCAAAGAAATGTAAAGAGAAACTAGACGTTCAACACGTCTGTGCCCAGTGGGCTGGTTTGAATACGTGGTGTTGGATCAATATCCACAGGTGACATTTTGTGTCGTAGTAGGACTGCTACTTCCTATCTGACTGGTAATAGGACTTCACTGCTACTTCCTATCTGACTGGTAATAGGACTTCACTGCGACTTCCTACCTGACTGGTAATAGAACTTCACTGCTACTTCCTATTCTGACTTATAATAGGACTTCACTGCTACTTCCTATCTGACTGGTAGTAGGACTTCACTGCTACTTCATATCTGACTGGTAATAGGACTTCACTGCTACTTCCTACCTGACTGGTAATAGGACTTCACTGCTACTTCCTACCTGACTGGTAATAGGACTTCACTGCTACTTCCTATCTGACTGGTAATAGAACTTCACTGCTACTTCCTATCTGACTGGTAATAGAACTTCACTGCTACTTCCTACCTGACTGGTAATAGGACTTCACTGGGGAACCAAGCAGCACGGCCTTGGTAATAGGACTAATATTTATACAATCAATAAAGCAAATTTGTATGGCCTTTTTTTTTTACCTCAGCAGTGGTCACAAAGTGCTTTTACAGTAATCTGGCCCAGAGACACCTTGGACATACAGGGCACCACTTCTCCTGCCTTTCTCCCTGTGTGATATCATATCCTTTTCCTGTTAAGGCACCTGACCAGCTGAGTGCAGGTGGGCTCTTCCATGAAGAGACTCCGGGGGCACTACCTACAGGTAGTGTAGCATAACTTCCTGTAGGCAGTGTAGCATAACTTCCTGTAGGCAGTGTAGCATAACTTCCTGTAGGAAGTGTAGCATAACGTCCTGTAGGAAGTGTAGCATAACGTCCTGTAGGCAGTGTAGCATAACTTCCTGTGGGCAGTGTAGCATAACTTCCTGTGGGCAGTGTAGCATAACTTCCTGTGGGCAGTGTAGCATAACTTCCTGTGGGCAGTATAGCATAACTTCCTGTGGGCAGTATAGCATAACTTCCTGTAGGCAGTATAGCATAACTTCCTGTAGGTAGTGTAGCATAACTTCCTGTGGGCAGTGTAGCATAACTTCCTGTAGGCAGTATAGCATAACTTCCTGTGGGCAGTATAGCATAACTTCCTGTAGGCAGTATAGCATAACTTCCTGTAGGTAGTGTAGCATAACTTCCTGTAGGCAATGTAGCATAACTTCCTGTGGGCAGTGTAGCATAACTTCCTGTAGGCAGTATAGCATAACTTCCTGTAGGCAGTGTAGCATAACTTCCTGTAGGCAGTATAGCATAACTTCCTGTAGGCAGTATAGCATAACTTCCTGTAGGCAGTATAGCATAACTTCCTGTAGGCAGTGTAGCATAACTTCCTGTAGGCAGTGTAGCATAACTTCCTGTAGGCAGTGTAGCATAACTTCCTGTAGGCAGTGTAGCATAACTTCCTGTGAAAGTAGTAAAATTAATGACATGGAATTAAAAGGTGTGGTATTTACTTCTGAGTATGTCCAATGTTTATTGTGTGATCAAAATCTACTATAGAAATGATAGTATACTTCAATCAACATTCCCAGCATGAACAGCAGCCTCGGAACAAATTCGTATTTACAATGACAGCATGGCAAAATGCCTCCTATGGGGCAGTAAACACAGATCTGGTTACTTTGAAAATACTTTGTATTAAGTTGTTAGCAAGAATAAACAATGTAATTAACATTTTCCTAAACTGCGTCACCCAAACTAGTCAGCAGATGATTCTTTCAAGTTGTTTCTTGCGTGACAAGAAACAACTTGCCAGCAGCATACCACCCTGCATACCACTGCTGGCTTGCTTCTGAAGCTAAGCAGGGTTGGTCCTGGTCAGTCCCTGGATGGGAGACCAGGTGCTGCTGGAAGTGGTGTTGGAGGGCCAGTAGGAGGCACTCTTTCCTCTGGTCTAAACAAAAGATCCCAATGCCCCAGGGCAGTGATTGGGGACACTGCTCTGTGTAGGGTGCCGTCTTTCGGATGGGACGTTAAACGGGTGTCCTGACTCTCTGAGGTCATTAAAGATCCCATGGCACTTATCGTAAGAGTAGGGGTGTTAACCCCGGTGTCCTGGCTAAATTCCCAATCTGGACCTCAACCATCAAGGTCACCTAATAATCACTAGTGTACAATTGGCTCATTCATCCCCCTCCTCTCCCCTGTAACTATTCCCCAGGTCGTTGCTGCAAATGAGAACGTGTTCTCAGTCAACTTACTTGGTAAAATAACGGTTAAATAAATAAAATAAAGTGACGTATAATCTAGTTGACGGGACCGTTCGACACAAGGCTACTGATTCAGACAGATCGGCAGCTTGCTAGCAAATAAAATCAAGTTTATTTTATATAGCCCTTCGTACATCAGCTAATATCTCGAAGTGCTGTACAGAAACCCAGCCTAAAACCCCAAACAGCAAGCAATGCAGGTGTAGAAGCATGGTGGCTGGGAAAAACTCCCTAGAAAGGCCAAAACCTAGGAAGAAACCTAGAGAGGAACCAGGCTATGAGGGGTGGCCAGTCCTCTTCTGGCTGTGCCGGGTGGAGATTATAACAGAACATGGCCAAGATGTTCAAAATGTTCATAAATGACCAGCATGGTCAAATAATAATCATGAATAAATGTCAGTTGGCTTTTCATAGCCGATCATTAAGAGTTGAAAACAGCAGGTCTGGGACAGGTAGCACATTCTATAATGAAAACAGGTACATTCTAAAAGGTTTTGTTGATGTGATAACAAAAATGTTATTCACGTCTGAATTCTGGATAATACTGTTTGTTTTATTTGACTTAAATGTTATTATTTATGTATCATACTATGCGAATACACTACCAAGCAATGCAAGTAGATATTTGGAATTAACCCCAAAGAAGGTTTTGATCAATAATTTATTAAGAAAACCAGTAGTCACGATCAGACTATGCTTCCTATTCAGGCATCATATAATGCACAGCCACATGCAAATACATCAACTCCACCAATAAAATATTGAAAACTTTAACATGACTACTGGTGATGTCATTAATTTCGTCACCATCCATCAATGGTTAAATTGCATTATTATTCTTTGTACATGGTGTGCCCGCCTCCTGAGTCTAACTAGAAGTCCACTCAGAATACCTCTTCTCTGCCGTCGGCGACGAGCCCTGGGGGGTACGAACAAAGGATCACATTCTGAGAAGTTGTATTCCTGATCGTAATGCTGGCGAGTTACCGCTGCTCTGATATCCAAATGTTATTTCCGGCTGTATGTAATGACACAACAAACGTTCTGGGCTAATAGAAATAACAAAACACTGCAAAGTTGCTGAGGAGCCAGAAGCAGAGTTTAGAGCATGTCTCTTGGGAATATTTTAACTTGGCACATACAGTATTCAGACCCCTTGACCTTTCACCTTACAGCCTTATTCTAAAATTGAATAAATCGTTTTTTCCCCCCTCATCAATCAACACACAATACCCCATAATGACGGAGTGAAAACAGGATTGAATTTTTTTGCAATTTTTGTGGTGTTGTGAACAATTATAAATGTACACTGACACATCGCGACCCACCATTAACTTCTACCGAGTCAGAAACCCGGATCCGGGAGCACCCCCCACCAGTAAAAAAGCTGAATAGCATAGCTAGCATAGCGTCACAAGTAAATAGTAGCATCTAAATATCATTCAATCACAAGTCCAAGATACCAGATGAAAGATCCACTTCTTGTGAATCCAGCAATCATTCCTGATTTTTAAAATGTTTTACAGGGAAGACACAATATGTATATCTATTAGCTAACCACGTTAGCAAAAGACACCATTTTTCTTTGTCCACCATTTTTTCTCTCCACCAGTAGCTATCACCAATTCGGCCAAATAAAGATATTGATAGCCACTAACCAAGAAAAAACCTCATCAGATGATAGTCTGATAACATATTTATTGTATAGGATAGTTTTTGTTAGAAACATGTGCATATTTCAGGTAGAAATCATAGTTTACAATTGCACCCACCATCACAACTCGACTAGAATAAATACAGAGAGCAACGTGTATTACCAATTTACTCATCATAAAACATTTCATAAAAATAGACAAAGCATAGCAATGGAAAGACACAGATCTTGTGAATTCAGACAATATTTCAGATTTTCTAAGCGTTTTACAGCGAAAACACAATAAATCGTTATATTAGCATACCACATGTGCAAACGTTACCCCAGCATGAATCCAAGGCAACGGGAGCGATAACGTTATGATCACCAAAATATATTAATTTTTTCACTAACCTTCTCAGAATTCTTCCTATGACACTCCTGTAACATATTACAACATACATATAGAGTTTGTTCGAAAATGTGCATATTTAGCCACAAAAAAACGTGGTTATACAATGAGAATAGTAGCAAAACTGGCCTGAAAATGTCGGGCGCTATCTTTGAGAGTGATCTAGTCTAATCGATAGCTAATCATAAACTTGACTAAAAAATACAGGGTTGACAGGAATCGAAAGACAAATTAGTTCTTAATGCAATCGCTGACTTACATTTCAAAAATTATCCTTACTGTGCAATACCGGGTCCGCCAAGCGAAGCTACACATAACAAAATGGCGATATATGTGTTAAAAATTTTCAACAGAACAGCGATTTATCATCATAAATAGTTCTTACTGTGAGCTGTTCTTCCATCAGAATCTTGGCCAATGTATCCTTTCTCCGGTCTAATCGTCTTTTGGTCGAAAGATGTCCTCTTGTCCCGTCGAAATGGCCAATAACGTTCGGTATGTACAGGAAACGTGCCCAGCTCATGGAAGGGTGTCACAAATAAATGCCTCAAAATCGCACTAAACGGATATAAATTGCTATAAAACGGTTTAAATTAACTACCTTATGATGTTTTTAACACCTATAACAAGTAAAAACATGACCGGCGATATATTACTGGCTAAACCAAGGCTTGGAAAGAGGTCGGTCCAACGTCCTTCTCGCGTCGAGCTCAGGGTCCAAAGGAAAGCTACTTCCGGTATTTTGTGTTTTATACGGGCCCTGATTGCGCAATCGACTCCATTCAAATTGTCACCACTTACTGACATCTAGAGGAAGGTGTAGGCAGTGTTTGTACCCTCATAGCATTCACAGGGACATTAAAACTGACCTGGGACCAGAGGCCAAGATTTCTGAAATCTCACTCCCTGTCAGGAAAAGTGCTGTAGATAGAGTTCTGTTCCACTCAGAGACATAATTCCAACGGTTATAGAAACTAGAGAGTGTTTTCTATCCAATAATAACAATAATATGCATATTGTACGAGCAAGAATTGACTACTAGGCAGTTTAATTTGGCAATGTCAAAAAAAGTAAAGTGCTAACAGCACCCCCTATTGACAAAAGGGTCGCGACCCATACTTTAAGGCGGTTGTAGGGTCATACCCAAGACTCGAAGCTGTAATCACTGCCTAGGGTGCTTCAACAAAGTACTGAGTAAAGGGTCTGAATACTTATGTAAATGTGATATTTCCATTTGTAATTTTTTATGTTAACCTGTTTTTACTTCGTCATTATTGGGTATTGTGTAGATTGATTATTTTAAAAAATATATATTTTAGAATAAGGCTGTCACGTAACAAAATGTGGAAAAAGTCAAGGGGCCTGAATACTTCCGAAGGCCTTGTATTTGCACCCTCTGAACTAATCCTAAAAAAAAGACTAAAATCCAATTTATGCTTTATCCAAAAATTTGGTCTCAGCCTCCAGAGACCAAATGGAGCTCCGTACTGCACCGCCAAGCGCCTCCCAAATGTTGTAACAATGCGGACAGCTCTGTATAGCTTCTCATTGACATGATTGGTCAATGCGGCAACTTCAGGAGAGTAATGGCACAATCTGCGAAAGCTAGCAGGAGAGGGAGGAGAATGGTTGGGTCAGGTTAAAACCTCTTCTGGATAGGACCCTTCATCTCAATTTCCACCTAAAATTACCCAAATCGAACTGCCTGTAGCTCAGGACCTGAAGCAAGGAAATGCATATTCTTGATACTATTTGAAAGGGAACACTGAAGTTTGTGGAGATGTGAAATTAATGTAGGAGAATATAACACAGCTGGTAAAAGATAAAAACATGTTTTACATTTTTATTTGAAAATTTTTTGAAATGCAAAAGGACATACATTGATATAGGACGCTGGGGGTCATTTATATGTTGTCCACAACAGGGCAACAGTACATGTGCAAAGTCAGACTGATAACGTCAAGAATGAGCGAGTTACATGACATTTAGTATGAAGTCACCCAGGTGTCCCACACGAGTTGCCCAAATGGCCAAATTGATTTTTTTCAAGAAAATAACTACATAGAAAATACAAAAATGCTTCGTCTACACACTCCCAGGAATGTCATAAATGATGGATCATTAGCTTCCCTACATAAAAGGTACTAACGGGAAATGTGACAAGAATGCTGATCCAATATCTCCAAACACAGAAGTGAAACATTTAAGGGCCAAGTTAGCAGCCCAGGGATCCAATGTCACTGTTGAACAACACCACAAACCACACAAAGTAAAAAATAAAATAAAACAACTTTAGAATGACAGTATTTGGAAGATCCTCAGTCCTCTACACAATATTGCGCTGCTGATGCCAAGTCCCAAAGCAGTCTCTTTCTGCTGTAAAGCAGAGGCAAACCGAACAAGTCGTGCAGGTGATGGGGGACTTCATGTGACAAAGAACACAACGACGCCTCCATGCTGTGGCCTTTTTGCCCCGAGGCACATTTATGTCTGCAGTTATGAATTCGGGCATGTGAACACCACTGGTGGCAGGAGCAGAAGGGACAGAGGTAGAGGGGGCAGAAGGTGCTGCAGTGGACTTTGTGCCGTAGCCAGCAAGCTCCCGGATGAGCAGCTTTCTGAAGGCTAGCTGTGTCATGGAGGTCTGTCCACAGCTCTTAGCCATTTCCTTCTGGAGGACGAATGCATTCACCACAGCAATGTCGATGAAATGATAAAACAATGTTCTGTACCATTTCGTTGTCTTGTGGAGAACATTGTAGTAGCCTATCAGAGCATCTGACAGGTCCACACCTCCCATGCTCTTGTTGTAATCCTTCACAGCAGCAGGAATGGGAACATTTTTAGTGGTCTGTTCCCCATTAGCGTCCTTCACACGCCTGACGACGTGATCGCCACTGTACGATTTGTGGATACTGGAGCACATGACCACCTCTCTGGTATCCATCCACTTTACAAAGAGCAGGTCATCTTTACGAATCCATCGCATGATACCCCTATCAGCCCGCTTAGGCATGTCGTTGACTTTTGTTTTGGGAAAACCCACTCTGTTGGTACGAATGGTGCCACAAGCCCACACATTCAGCTTCCTCAGGTCTGTGAACAGGGTAGGGCTTGTGTAGAAGTTGTCCACAAACAGTTTGTAGCCCGTCCCCAGCAGTTGAAAATCTAATAATTCCATAACGGAATCATAACTAAGTCCCTTACCGGTGGCTGAGATGGATTTCCCCTCGTAAACAAAAAAATTCCAAGTGTAGGCACACACAGAATCGTCCAAAACAAACAGTTTGTACCCCCCTTTTGTTGGCTTGTTACTCATATATTGTTTGAGGCCAATTCCAGCCTTTGAGGCTACCATCCTCTCATCTATGGACAGGTTCTGGTTGGGTTGAAAATGGGTCTTGCAGGCCTCAACCATGCTGGGGTAGAGAGGTTTGATTTTGCAGAGCCTATCAAAGCTTGCTGTGCCTCTCTTCTTGTCATTGTCGTCGTCAACTTGTGGGTCACTGATATGAAGCGCCTGCGAGATAGTCAGAAACCTTTTAGAAGGCATGACAGTGGAGGGGAAAGGCAGTTGGTAGAGTGTTGACGTTCTCCAGTAGTCCTTGAGGTTTTTACACTTCACAAACCCCATGTAAATAACCAGTGAGATGTAACAGTACAGGTCTTGGACGGAAATGGGGTTCCATGCCTCTTTCTTGCCTGCTTGTGTCTTAGCCCCATACTTGTTGGTGTTAGACACCAGCGAATCAAGAACTGACAAGGAGAAAAACATCTGGAAAAGATGAAGGGGGCTGTACTTTACAGTCTTGTCCAGCTGAGGTCCTGGCTGCCTTTTCGGTCTAAATGTTGGTGGAAGTGGCTCCACATCATCTTCTAGCACAGTGTGCCAACGGTCCTCTGCCTCGGTGGTAGTTGCCGCTGGTTCACTGGGCCTCCTCCGCTTCTGGGCTGGCCTCTTCACACCTCTAGATGGCCGGGCGGGGGAAGGTGTGGAGCAGGAGACAGCAGGGGTCCGGCTGGATGAACCAGCTTCAGCGTCTGAATTAGTGGGGGATGGACACCTTGACATTGTGGGTTCCCATTGTTCATCCGAGTCCCTGGCACGGTGTAAGAAAAAACAATCAGTAAGAATACTTCTACAGATGAGCCCTGTATCGACACGTAAAATAAACAGATGTCTATTATATAGAGTAGAGGGAACATAATCACAACGGTGAAGTGTGTGTTTATCAATGGTGAATAAGGCTGGTCAGGGGAGAACGGCTCATAGTGGTGGCCGGGGTGGGGTGAGTGGAATGGTATCAAGCAACATGGTCTGTTTGGTGCTGTTCCATTCTACTCCATTCCGGCCATTGTTGTGGGCCGCCCTCCCCTCAACAGCCTCCAATGGCTATTTATATAACAATGGAATGAAGTGAATGGAACAGCACCAAACAGACCATGTTGCTTGATGATGTGGAACCTTGGGGCGGCAGGTAACCTAGTGGTTAGAGCGTTGGGCCACTAACCCAAAGGTTGGTGGATCGAGTCCCAGAGCTGACAAGGTAAAAATATGTCATTCTGCCCCTGAACAAGGCAGTTAACTGCTCTTGGGTAGGGGGCAGCATTCGGAATTTTGGATGAAAAGCATGCCCAAATTAAACTGCACGCTACTCATCCCCAGAAGATAAGATATGGATAGAAAACACTCTGAAGTTTCTAAAACTGTTTGAATCATGTCTGTGAGTATAACAGAACTTATTTAGCAGGCAAAACCCTGAGGACAAACCATTCAGATTTTTTTTTGAGGTCACTCTCTTTTCAATGAGTTTTCATTGGGGAACCAGATTTTTAAGGGACCTACCGCTTCCGCTGGATGTCAACAGTCTTTAGAAATTGGTTGAGGTTATTCCTTTGTGTAATGAAGAAGTACGGCCATCTTGAAGGAGGGTCACTCGAAGTGTCCTGTTTGTTAGAAGCGCGTGACCAGAAAGCTAGCTACAGTTGGTTTTAATCCTGTATTGAACACAGATCATCCTGTCTTCAACTTTATCGATTATTTCCGTTAAAAAATACCAAAAGATGTATTACAAAAATAGTTTGACATTTTTGGCCAACATTTACAGGTAACCTTTGAGACATTTTGTAGTCACGTTTCACAAATTGGAACCGGTGTTTTTCTGGCTCAAACGCGGCAAATAAATGGACATTTTGGATATACATCGACGGAATTAATCGGAAAAAAAAGACTATTTGTGATGTTTATGGGACATATTGGGAGTGCCAACAACAGAAGCTCGTCAAAGGTAAGGCATGAATTATATTTCTATTTCTGCGTTTTGTGTCGCTTCTCTCTCTTTGTTTACAATGGTGCTATCCTCAGATAATAGCATTGTTTGCTTTCACCGAAAAGCCTATTTGAATTCTGACATGTTGGCTGGATTCACAACCAGTGTAGCTTTAATTTGGTATCTTTCATGTGTGATTTAAGGAAAGTTAGATTTTTATAGTAATTCATTTGAATTTGGCGTTCTGCATTTTCTCTGGCTTTTGGCCAAGTGAGACAGTAGCGTCCCGCCTAAACTCAGATTTTTGGATATGAATATGAACTTTACCGAACAAAACATACATGTATTGTGTAACATGAAGTCCTAAGTCCTATGAAGATCATCAAAGGTTAGTGATTAATTTTACCTCTATTTCTGCTTTTTGTTACTCCTCTCTTTGGCTGGAAAAATGGCTGTATTTTTCTGTGACTTGGCTCTAACCTAACATTCGTTTGGTGTGCTTTCGTCGTAAAACCTTTTTGAAATCTGACACTTTGGCTGGATTTACAACAGGTGTATCTTTAAAATGGTGTGAAATACTTGTATGTTTGAGGAATTTAAATTATGGGATTTCTGTTTTGAATTTGGCACCCGGCAGTTTCACGGGCTGTTGACGAGGTGGGACGCTACCATCCCACATACCCTAGTGAGGTTAACAAGAAATTTGTGGAGTGGTTGAAAAACGAGTTATACTGACTCCAACCTAAGTTTATGTAAACTTCGGCTGTGTGTATAAATATATATTTATAAATAACTATAAAAAAAAATCTAATGAATATGCGACCATTTAAACAACTGCATTAGCATGAGATGCAAAAACCTATTTTACTTACTGGTCTAAAAGTGGATCTTTTCCTTCCAAAAACATTTCTTCCGCGCTGGAATCATAACTGTAGTCACTCACAGAGTCCTCATCCATTCCTTCTGTGTCACTCTCCTGGTCAATTTCTGCAATAATAACATCAAAATGTTTATACTTGGACTGAGATTTAGATTTTCCACTCTTAGTAGCCATGTTTAACTTTTTCAGATTTGAGAAGTTTGTAGAAGAGAAGGAACTGCTGTGAAACGTAAACTACAGTGCGTCCTGTTTACTTTCACCAGAGAATGAACTCTGTTGTGCACAGCTCTAGCATGATGGCTGTTTGTCCTACAAACGGCGTTCACATACTGCTGGAAAGCCCAGCTCATTGGCTATCTAGCTAGGTTTCAAAACGATAGGTGGTCATTGGACCAAGACCCTTCATGGGCTAATTCAGGTGTTGTATAGCCAATACATCATGTAGAATGATGAAACAAGTTTGGTTGCCTTCTAGAGTGTCTGAAGATTGCACATAAACCGAACTTGACCATGTTAAACAATGTAGATTTCTAACAAAATTAGATTTCATAAAATTGTTTTGTTGCAAGTTGAGTCGGAATTCATGCAGCACGCTGTTTACAACATGGATGGTGTGAGGATATACAATACCATTCAAGAGTTCGGGGTCACTTAGAAATGTCCTTGTTTTTGAAAGAAAAGCTATTTTTTTGTCCATTTAAAATAACATCAAATTGATCATATACACAGTGTAGACATTGTTAATGTTGTAAATTACTATTGTAGCTGGAAATGGCTGATTATCTACATAGGCATACAGAGGCCCATTATCAGCAACCATCACTCCTGTGTTCCAATGGCACGTTGTGTTACCTAATCCAAGTTTATCATTTTAAAAGGCTAATTGATCCATTTTGAGCCTGTAATCAAACCCACAAATGCTGATGCTCCAGACACTCAACTGGTCTAAAGAAGGCCAGTTTTATTGCTTCTTTAAATCAGCATAACAGTTTTCAGCGGTGCTAAGATAATTGCAAAAGGGTTTTCTAATGATCAAGTAGCCTTTTAAAATTATAAACTTGGATTAGGTAACACAAAGTGCCATTGGAACACAGGAGTGATGGTTGCTGATAATGGGCCTCTGTACGCCTATGTAGATATTCCATAAAACAATCTGCCATTTCCAGCTACAACAGTCATTTACAACAGTAACAATGTTTACACTGTATTTCTGATCAATTTGATGTTATTTTATTGGACAAAAAATTTTGCTTTTCTTTCAAAAACAAGTACATTTCTAATTGACCCCAAACTTTTCAACGGTAGTGTATATATAGAAATACACGTTTAAAATGTGCACCAATTGATTGGTCAAAAGAACAAGTGACTAAGTCAAACAAGATATTTATTAGTCTGTGACAGCTCTACTAGTAAAAGATACCAGTCCATCTTCATGTCAACTAACAGAACTCTGCTGGTTGTCCTGGTAACAGATACCAGTCTATCTTCCTGTCAACAAACAGAACTCTGCTGGTTGTCCTGGTAACAGATACCAGTGGGAAGATCTATTGTATTTGTTCAAACTAAACTACAGCACTTACTTTGATGAGTTAAACCTGATCCTTTCGTCTCTTCTCCTCCTCTCACAGTTCCACTCTTACCTGTTGTTTTCCTGCAGTCCACCAGCTGCACAGACAACCTTTTCATACCCAGCAGTAAGGCACGACATGGGGACTCCGGGAGGGTGGAAGGGCTAGCATTTTCCTGGTAACCATAAAGAGGGGACAGACACATATCATTATGGATGCTGAAGCCACTGTTGTCATGAAGTGCTTTACAGAAACCCAGCCCAGACCCCGATAGAGCAAGCTGTATACTAGACCAAACCAAGCTGTACCATCTGGTGTTCTGATCTGGAGAGACTCTTCTCTTCCTCGTCAGCAGGATGTTGTTGATGCTCCCCAGAGGATCCACAATAGTCATGTCTCTCTCCTGTGTGAACGAGAACATCAAACAGATGGTAAACTTATGACCATCTATTGCAATTACAGAGTGTTACAAGAGGCATGAATATATGACTAAAAAGGGCCTAAATTAGCCACTTTAATTATGCTTCTTTATTCTGTGATCAGTGGTATAAAGTACTCAAGTAAAAAATACTTTCAAGTACGATTTAAGTAGTTTCAGGGAATCTGTACTTTACTATTTTTGACTAATTTGACTTTTACTTCACTATATTCCTAATGAAAATGATGTACTTTTTACTCCATACATTTTCCCAGACATCCAAAAGTACTCATTACATTTTGAAGGCGTAGCTGGACAGGAAAATGGTCCAATTCACGCACTAATCAAGAGAACATCCATGGTAATCATCACTGCCTCTGATCTGGCGGACTCACTAAACACACGTTTCAATTGTAGATTGTCAGAGAGTTGGAGTGTGTCCCTGGCTATCCGTAAATAAAAAGAAAATGGCACCATCTGGTTTGCTTAATATAAGGAATTTGAAATTATTTATATACTTTTGATACTAAAGTATATTTTAGACTTTTACTCAGGAAGTATTTTACTAGCTGACTCACTTTTACTTGAGTAATTGTCTATTCAGGTATCTGTACTTTTACTCAAGTATGACAATTGCGTACTTTTCCCACCACTGTGATGCGAATGTTTAAGGGCCGTTCCACAAAATGGGTGCATTTTGTGTCCCTTTGATATTTTAAGTAGAAATGATGCACTGTATATTATATTTTAAAAGCCTGTTATATTAGAATAAGTGCACTTTAATATAGACCACATAGAGAATTCAATAAATACAATTTTTAAGTGCACAAAATATATGTACCAATGGCAGATTGCCCCTTAAACAACTCCTACAGAACTGAACAACATATTAAAGTGCCGGTATTCAGTAGAATGCCCCTTAAAAAACACAGTTCAACAACTGCATAGTTTGTGTCCCTGTTTTTAAGACAGTACTCACTGGTGGTAATCGGAACTTCAGTCTCCTCTTTTACTCGAAAAGGTTCTTCCTCTTCTTTCAATTTTACGGCATCTTCCTCCTTTTTGATTCTGAAAGCTTCTACCTCTTTTTCCACTTTGACAACCTCTTTCCCATCTTCCTCTTTCACTGTAATATCATCCTCTTGTTTCTCCATTTTCATTCTTCAAGCCTCTTTGCCTCCTTTCACCAGTTTCTTTCTCCGTCTAGATTTGTGCGTTTATGCTCCGGGAAATTAACCTAGTGCAGTATCAATGTATCACATTGCTAATTTAACAAGCAAATTACGTTTATAAATGAACCAGTAGATAGGTACACAGAATTATGTTCGAAACACTAAGAGTAATATACACAAGAATGGTCTAAAGAGTTTTAGGTTTGCTAGCAAAGCACCGCGTGGTTAAACCAGAAGCCTTTTGTCGCTGTTGAAGAAGCCTCCTGTCCCGTCCACTAGATTATACGTCACGCAAGAAGCATCACCTGAAAGACTCCCATCACCTTCTGCTGGCTGGAGTGGGTAACGCAGTTTGGAAACAATAGTTACTACGCTTTTGTATTGGAAAGAACGTCATAATAATTTAACAATAAACTGATATATTTTCTCTTACGTCTTACAAATAATACCGTCCTGTACACAGACGTAGAAGCTTAATAGTGTAATAATAACAGCGACCCTGGGTTTATAATCGCGGAAATCGACCCTGCCGCACGAGCATGCTTTTGCGGCACAGTCGATAGCGCGCCGGACCTCGGGCTAGAAGGTCGAGGGTTCGAGACCTGCTCCCTACTGTTTCATTACAATATGAATATGTAAATGTTGAATAAATACTTATATGATTAGGTAGTGTTTTAATACACATTTGCTCTGTTCATTTTTTACATTCGTTTTTATTTAGATGTGACGGTACTATTCCCTTAAAGCTACGCTCTTTAAGATACAAATCATCCTGTAAACCAGGGGTGGGCAACTCCAGTCCTCCGGGCCTGATTGATGTCACACTTTTTCTCCCTCCCTAGCAAACACAGCTGATTAATCAAATTGCATTCTAAACTGAAGATCATGAATTGTTGATTATTGGAGTCAGGTGTGTTAGCTGGGCCAAAACTGTGACACTAATCAGGCCCTCGAGGACTGGAATTTCCCAACCCCGCTGTAAACAATAGAGCAAATGCGTCACATTCAAATAGCACTTGATTATCTGTAGTGCTTTACACTGAGTCTACAAAACATTAAGAACACCTGCTCCTTCCATGACATAAACTGACTAGGTGAATCCAGGTGAATGATATGATCCCTTATTGATGTCACAAGTTAAATCCACTTCAATCAGTGTAGATGAAGGGGAGGAGTCAGGTTAAATAAGGATTTTTACGTCTTGAGACAAATGAGACATGGATTGTGTATGTGTATCATTCAGAGGGTGAATGGGGAAGACAAAATATTTAAGTGTCTTTGAACGGGGGATGGTAGTAGGTGCCAGGTGCACCGGTTTGTGTCAAGAACTGCAAAGTTGATGGGTTTTTCCAGCTCAACAGTTTCCCATGTGTAGCAAGATGGTCCACCATCCTAACAGTGCCGTTTAAGATGAGGCAGAACGATTTGTTTTTTCATGAGCATGGCCTTATTTCTATTACAGCATATTAGATGACTGCCAATCATATTCCATTAACATTGTTCAATGTAACAGCGATAGGTTTAGGCTACTACTGATACTAACAATTCCCCTATACCTATCATGAGGTTTCTACAACCTAGCCTATGAATTAAAGTTTACAACGTAGGTGCACACTGGTCGAGAGAAAAATTTGAGGTGATAGACAGTGACATATTTAATACCACCTTGCACACTCTTGCATTTATCTAGCTGATCTAGGGTGTAGTCATTAGTCCAACAGTTGCAAACGAGAGTTTCTATTGGACAAATTCAGGTATGTTTATCCCCGTTCCTTTTGCCAGAACAGCCTGCCTGATTTCAGATTTCTCACTTCCTCACAGGAAGTTTGCTCCAACTTGAGTTCTGTTTTACTCACAGATATAATTCAAACGGTTTTAGAAACTAGAGAGTGTTTTCTATCCAATAGTAATAATAATATGCATATTGTACGAGCAAGAATTGAGTACGAGGCAGTTTAATTTGGGAACAAAATTTTTTACAAAGTGAAAACAGCACCCCCTATTGAGAAAAGGTTAAAGCATCAGACTCCATAGTAATTCATCATTAGAAGCTACAGGCCTTCTTTAAGACTCCATGTTTCATCATTAGATGCTACAGTCCTCCTTTAATGCAGCTGGTGGCCACACCAGATACTGACTGTTACTTTTGATTTTGACCCCCCCACTTTGTTCAGGGACACATTATTCAATTTCAGTTAGTCACATGTCTGTGGAACTTGTTCAGTTTATGTCTTTTATTGAATCTTGTTATGTTCCAACAAATATTTACACATGTTAAGTTTGCTGAAAATAAAAGCAATTGACAGTGAGAGGACGTTTCTTTTTTTTGCTGAATTTAGATTGACGGGCGGGGGGGGGAACAATTGAATCAATTTTAGAATAATGCTGAAATGTAACAAAATTTGGAAAAGGTGATGGGGTCTGAATATGTCAGATTTCAAATACGCTTTTCGGCAAAACCAAACGATGCTATTATCTGAGGATAGCACTATAGTAAACAAAGAGAGAGAAGCATATTTCAACCCTGCAGGCGCGACACAAAACGCAGAAATAGAAATATAATTCATGCCTTGCCTTTGACGAGCTTCTTTTGTTGGCACTCCAATATGTCCCATAAACATCACAAATGGTCCTTTTGTTCGATTAATTCCGTCGATATATATCCAAAATGTTCATTTATTTGGCACGTTTGATCCATAAAAACACCGGTTCCAACTTGCGCAACGTGACTACAAAGTATCTCAAAAGTTACCTGTAAACTTTGCCAAAACATTTGACACTACTTTTGTAATACAACTGTAAGTATTTTTTAACGTAAATAATCGATAGAATTGAAGACGGGCTGATCTGTGTTCAATACAGGAGGAAAACAAACTGTAGCTAGCTTTCTGGTCACGCGCCTCTAACAGTACACTTCAAGTTACCCTCGTTCTGGATGGCTGTACTTCTTCATTACACAAAGGAAAAACCTCAACCAATTTCTAAAGACTGTTGACATCCATTGGAAGCGGTAGGAACTGCAAGAAGGTCCCTTAGAAATCTGGATTCCCAATGAAAAATAATTGAAAAGAGAGTGACCTCAACAAAAAAAAAATCTGAATGGTTTGTCCTCTGGCTTTCGCCTGCTAAATAAGTTCTGTTATACTCACAGATATGATTCAAACCGTTTTAGAAACTTCAGAGTGTTTTCCATCCAAATCTCCTAATAATATGCACATCTTATCTTCTGGGGATGAGTAGCTGGCAGTTGAATTTGGATATGCTTTTCATCCAAACGTGAAAATGCTGACCCCTATCCTAGAGAAGTTTTTAACGAATGCACAAGTTTTTAACGAATTTCCCCACAAGGGCTTCATTAGAAAGAGAAATACAACTCGGGTGGCTGGTCTCAGAGGATGTGAAGGTCCTGGGCTGGCGTCGTTACATGTGTTCTGTGGTTGTGAGGCCAGTTGGATGTACTGCCAAATTCTCTAAAATGACGTTGGAGGCGGCTTCTGGTAGAGAATTTAACATTCAATTATCTGGTAACAGCTCCAGTGGATATTCCTGCAGTCAGCATGCCAATTGCACGCTCCCTTAAAACTTGAGACATCTGTGGCATTGTGTTGTGTGACAGAACTGCACATTTTAGAGGCCTTTATTCTCCCCAGCACAAGGTGCACCTGTGTAATGATCATGCTGTTTAATCAGCTTGATATGCCACACCTGTCAGGTGGATGGATTATCTTGGCAAAGAATAAATGTTAACTAACAGGGATGTAAAAAATTCTGCAATCTTTTTTTTCAGCTCATGAAACATCCAACACTTTACATGTTGCGTTAATATTTTTGTTTATTATAGTTATTCTCAGTTTTAGGAACATCTTCCCAAATATTTCACTTTATTTTTTACTTTACCCAAAATATGACTTCAGCGATAGTCAAAATGTTGAAAATCTGTGAACGTCTAAATAAGAAATTGGGCCATTTAAACAGCAGGCGTCGAACCCTTTCGACAACGGGGAGATTTTACTGATGTGCTTTGTGTCTTCGACGTAAAAATAAGTTTTGGACTTCCACTTAAAATTACTTATTTACTTGTTTTATGTTTAAGGAAGTGTGTACAGTTGTGGCCAAATATTTTGAGAATGACACAAATATGAATTTTCAGTCTGCTGCCTCAGTTTGTATGATGGCAATTTGCATATACTCCAGAATGTTATGAATAGTGATCAGATGTAATTAATTGCAAAGTCCCTCTTTGCCATGCAAATGAACTGAACCCCCCCCCCCCCAAAAAAAAAACTGGAAGCTTCAAAAGGAGGGTGGTGCTTGGAATCATTGTTCTTCCTCTGTCACCCATGGTTACCTGCAAGGAAACACGTGCCGTCATCATTGCTTTGCACAAAAAAGGCTTCACGGGCAAGGATATTGCTGCCAGTAAGATTGCACCTAAATCAACCCTTTATCAGATCATCGATAACTTCAAGGAGAGCGGTTCAATTGTTGTGAAGAAGGCTTCAGAGCGGTTTAATTGTTGTGAAGAAGGCTTCAGGGCACCCAAGAAAGTCCAGCAAGCGCCAGGACCGTCTCCTAAAGTTGATTCAGCTGCGGGATCGGGGCACCACCAGTACAGAGCTTGCTCAGGAATAGCAGCAGGCAGGTGTGAGTGCATCTGCACACAGACTGATATTCGGCAAAAGGTACAGGGATTGGACTGCTGAGGACTGGGGTAAAGTCATTTTCTCTGATGAACCCAATTTTCAAATGTTTGGGGCATCTGGAAAAAAGCTTGCCCGGAGAAGACACGGTGAGCGCTTCCATCAGTCCTGTGTCATGCCAACGGTAAAGCATCCTGAGACCATTCATGTGTGGGGTTGCTTTTCAGCCAAGGGTGTGGGCTCACTCACAATGTTGCCTAAGAACACAGCCATGAATAAGGAATGCTACCAACACATCCTCCGAGAGCAACTTCTCCCAACCATCCAGGAACAGTTCGGTGACGAACAATTCCTTTTCCAGCATGAAGGAGCACCTTGCCGTAAGGCAAACATGATAAGTGGCTCGGAGAACAAAACATCAATATTTTGGGTCCAAGGCCAGGAATCTCCCCAGACCTTAATCCCATTGAGAACGTGTGGTCAATCCTCAAGAGGCGGGTGGACAAACAAAAACCCACAAATTCTGACAAACTCCAAGCATTGATTATGCAAGAATGGGCTGCCATCTCAGGATGTGGTCCAGAAGTTAATTGACACCAGGGTGGATTGCAGAGGTCTTGAAAAAGAAGGGTCAACACTGCAAATATTGACTCTTTGCATCAACTTCATGTCATTGCCAATAAAAGCCTTTGACACTTATGAAATGCTTGTAATTATACTTCAGTATTTCATAGTAACATCTGACAAAAATATCTGAAGACACTGAAGCAGCAAACTTTGTGGAAATTAATATTTGTGTCATTCTCAAAACTTTTGGCCACAACTGTAGCTCACATTCTGTATCATACAGCTATGAAAGTTATATATTTAGAACCACCTGCTCGATTGGAATTAAGCGACGTCTGTGTCTTGAGTGTCCAAGAACGGTTTAGTTTGTGTTCTGACTTGTAAAGCAGAATGAATAAAAAAGTAATGTAAACATTATCAGTAATTACCAGGAAACTCTACAACATGTGTTTTCAAATCAAACCAAGATTGTTAAAACTGGCCTTAGGTTATTGAGCGATCTGATTAGGATTTACCCTCGTAGCAAGGCCTATTTATCATGTGGAGGTTTCATTCAGGTCTCTTTTTTTAAAAACACACTGTGTTTGGCAGGAGAAAGACCAGACTCAGAGGAACCAGAGCCAGGGACGTCCAAACCAACAAGACACCAGTGTTCCCAGTGTGGCAAGTGTTTTAACCAGTCAGGGGATCTGAAAAGACATGAGAGAATACACACAGGGGAGAAGCCTTACCACTGCTCCCAGTGCGGAAAGCGTTTTAACGATTTAGGGAACCTGAAAAAACATGAGAGAATACACACAGGGGAGAAGCCTTACCACTGCTCCCAGTGTGTAAAGAGTTATAACCATTTAAGGAACTTGAAAGTTCATGAGATAATACACACAGGGGAGAAGCCTTACCACTGCTCCCAGTGTGGAAAGGGTTTCAACCGGCCTGGGGATCTGAAACGGCATGAGAGAATACACACAGGGGAGAAGCCTTACCACTGCTCCCAGTGCGGAAAGAGTTTCACCCAGCCGGGGGACCTGAAACGGCATGAGAGAATACACACAGGGGAGAAGCCTTACCACTGCTCCCAATGTGGAATGAGTTTCACCCAGCCGGGGGACCTGAAACGGCATGAGAGAATACACACAGGGGAGAAGCCTTACCACTGCTCCCAATGTGGAATGAGTTTCACCCAGCCGGGGGACCTGAAATGGCATGAGAGAATACACACAGGGGACTTGCTGTCTTATATTGTTGACTGATAATGATTACCTGTTTTTACCATATGAACTTGAATTGTACAAAGTATACTAAAACATATATATTTGTATGTTTTTATTAGAAAACATGAATTGAATATGTAGTTTGAATATAGAGTAGGTCAGATTCCTTCTGTTTTAAATGGTCCTTTTTTAAACTCTGACACTGTGTGTGTGTTTATCTGTGTGTCATTCCTCCAGCACTGCAGATAATCAAGTGATATTTGGATGTGATGCATTTGTTCCGTTGTTTACATTTGCAATGTTGGCCCACTGATGATTTAATGAAATGAAAATGTTCACAGACTCTGTAATGCAAAATGTTAATTGTATGTGTCCACATATCTGAGTATGTGACTTGTGGTGGATGAATCAGAATTAGTTGGGTAACATAGATAATTAAGATGTCTTATCTGCATAATATGTCTGAGTAGTTCTATCTGATGTCATAATACACTCTGATAGTGATCCATTTGCTCCATTGTTTCCATGTCAGTTGGTTTCCCACTCTGATGATTTATATATGACAGAGGGGCTTTAAAGGAATAGTATGGTGACATCTTAGTGTGGCTTTAAATAAATAGGATTATTCATTAATTTAATACTCCTATACCAACAATACACTGCAGCTTTGACATCAAGAAGAGAATGGGCTGATGGGTGGTGGTGCTACTATATAGGTAAGGCTGTCCAATATGAATATTCAATACACACAATAGGTTGATCAGTAGCCAGTTAGCTAGCTGCTACAGTCCAATATAAATATTAAATACACACAATAGGTTGATCGGTAGCCAGTTAACTAGCTGCTACAGTCCAATATGAATGTTCAATTCACACAATAGGTTGACTGTTGACCAATATGAATGTTCATAATGAGGGAAAAATAAATGTGTGGCTCCTGCTGCAGGTAGCCTAGCGGTTACTAGTTTTGGGCCAGTAACCGAAAGATCTCTGGTTTGAATCCCAAAGACAACTAGGTAAAAAATCTATCAATTTGCCCTTGAGGACAGCAGCAGCAGGAGCCTCATGTTTCTCCCATTCTTCTCTGCAGATCCTCTCAAACTCTGTCAGGTTGGATGGGGAGTGTCACTACAAAGCTATTTTCAGGTCTCTCCAGAGATGTTAAATCGGGTTCAAATCCGGGCTCTGGCTGGGCCCCTCAAGGACATTCAGAGACATCTCCCAAAGCCACTCCTGCGTTGTCTTGGCTTTGTGCGTAGGGTCGTTGTCCTATTGGAAGGTTAACCTTTGCCCCAGTCTGAGGTCCTGAGTGCTCTGGAGCAAGTTTTCAAAAATTATCTCTCTGTATTTTGCTCCGTTCATCTTTCCCTCGATCCTGAAGAGTCTCCCAGTCCATGTCGCTGAAAAACATCCCCACAGCATGATGCTGCCAACCCCAAGCTTCACCGTGGAAATGGTGCCAGGTTTCCTCCAGACGTGACCCATGGCATTCATCAGACCAGAGAATTTTGTTACTCATGGTCTGATAGTCCTTTAGGTGCCTTTTGGCAAACTCCAATCTGGCTTTCATGTGCCTTTTACTGAGGAGTGGCTTCCGTCTGGCAACTCTACCGTAACGTCCTGCTTGGTGGAGTGATGCAGAGATGGTTGTCCTTCTGGAAGGTTCTCCCATCTCCACAGAGGAGCTCTGTCAGAGTGACCATTGGGTTCTTGGTTACCTCCTTGACCAAGGCCCTTCTCCCCCGATTGTTCAGTTTGGCCGGGCAGCCAGCAGTAGGAAGGGTCTTGGTGGTTTCAAACTTCTTCCTTTTAAGATGATGGGGACCTTCAATGCTGCAGAAATGTTTTGGTACACTTCCCCAGATCTGTGACGTGACACAATCCTGTCTCGAAAGGAGTATATCACATCAAATACAGGCTACTTAAAGTTCATGAGAGAACACACATATGCTCGTACACTTGTCTCATTTTTACAAAAATAGAATTATGCTTTTGGTCATGCAATATTTTCTTTATATATATATATACACTGATCATACCAAACATTTGGAGAGAAATAAACGTCCTAATAAGGACTAGGAACCTCCTCCTTTTCCCTCAGAAGATCCTCAATTTGTCGGGGCATGAACTCTTCAAAGTGTCCAAAGCCTTCCACAGGGATGCTGGCACATGTTGACTCCAATGCTTCCCACAATTGTGTCATGTTGGCTGGATGTCCTTTGGGTGCAGTCTTCACTCCTCAGAGAAGGATGGTCTTCCCCTTCCTCCTCTGAGGAGCCTCCACTGCACCCAAAGGACATCGAGCCAACATGACATAATTGTGGGAAGGGAGTTTCAGTGAGTTTCAGAATAAAATAAATTGGTAAAACATTAATAAATTATAATTTTTGGATAAAACTATACTAAATATAATCACATCACCAAATAATTGAATAAAAAAATAATTGAATAAAACATACTATTTTGCGTCCTCCTCTGGGTACATTGACTTCAATACAAAAACCTATGAGACTCATGGTTCTCAAGGCTTCCATAGACTTAAACAGTAATTATGACAACTTCCGGAGGACATCCTCCAACCTATCAGAGCTCTTTCAGCATGAACCTTCTCCGCTGTGCAATGCGGTTTCCGAGCTGGTCATGGGTGCACCTCAACCCCGCTCAAGGTACTAAACAATATCATAACCGCCATCGAGAAGAGACAATACTGTGCAGCTGTATTCATGGGTTGGCACCCCCCATTGGGTTGTGCCATGGCGAAGATCTTTGTGGGCTATACTCGGCCTTGTCTCAGGATGGTAAGTTGGTGGTTGAAGATATCACTCTAGTGGTGTGGGGGCTGTGCTTTGGCAAAGAGGGTGGGGTTATATCCTGCCTGTTTGGCCCTGTCGGGGGTATCATCGGATGGGGCCACAGTGTCTCCTGACCCCTCCTGTCTCAGCCTCCAGTATTTATGCTGCAGTAGTTTATGTGTCGAGGGTCTGGGGTCAGTCTGTTATATCTGGAGTATTTCTCCTGTCTTATCCGGTGTCCTGTGTGAATTTAAGTATGCTCTCTCTCTTTCTCTCTTTCTTTCTTTCTCTCTCTCAGAGGACCTGAGCCCTAGGACCATGCCTCAGGACTACCTGGCATGATGACTCCTTGCTGTCCCCAGTCCAGCTGGCCGTGCTGCTGCTCCAGTTTCAACTGTTCTGCCTGCGGCTATGGAACCCTGACCTGTTCACCGGAGGTGCTACCTGTCCCAGACCTGCTGTTTTCAACTCTCTAGAGACAAACGTTTCTTAAACAGAAAAAAACAGGATAAACATACCTTAATTTGTCAAATAAAATCAAACTTTATTTGTCAAATGCGCCGAATACAACAAATGTAGAACTTACAGTGAATTGCTTACTTACAAGCCCTTAACTAACAGTACGGCTCAAGAAGAGTTAAGAAAATGAGCAAATGACCAAAAGTAAAAAATAATAAAAAGTAACACAATAAAATAACAATAACAAGGCTATATACAGGGGATACTGGTACTGAGTCAATGTGCGGGGGTACAGGTTAGTCGAGGTAATTTGTACATGTAGGTCGGGGTGAAGTGACATTTCATAGATAATAAACACCAAGTAGCAGCAGTGTACAAAACAAATGAAGGGTCAATGTAAATAGTCCAGGTGGCCATTTGATTAATTGTTCAGCAGTCTTATGGCTTGGGGGTAGAAGCTGTTAAGGAGCCTTTTGGTTCTAGACTTGGTGCTCCGGTACCGCTTGACGTGCGGGAGCAGAGAAAACAGTCTATGACTTGGGTGACTGACAATTTTTGGGTCTTTCTTTATATAGGTCCTGGATGGCATGAAGCTTGGCCCCAGTGATGTTCACTACCCTCTGTAGTGCATTACGGTCAGATGCCGAGCAGTTGCCATACCATGCGGTGATGCAACCGGTCAGGATGCTCTCGATGGTGCAGCTGTAGAACTTTTTGAGGATCTGGGGACCCATGCCAAATCTTTTCAGTCTCCCAAGGTGGAAAACTTGTTGTCGTGCCCTCTTCACGACTGTCTTGGTGTGTTTGGACCATGATAATTAGTTGGTGATGTCTTCACGACTGTCTTGGTGTGTTTGGACCATGATAATTAGTTGGTGATGTCTTCACGACTGTCTGTCCATGTGTCACTGTCTGTCACCTAAAAAACCTATCTCGACCTGTGTGACCCTACATTCTAAACTTTAATTCATAGGCAGGTTGTAGCAGCCTCATGATGGGTATAGGGAAAATTCTAGTATCATGTAGTAGCCGAAACCTATTGCTGTTACATTGAACAGGGTGAACGGAATATGAATGACAGTCATCTAATATGCTGTAATAGAAATAAGGCCATGCTCATAAAAAAACAAATCGTTCTGCCCCATCTAAAACGGCACTGTTAGGATGGTGAACCACTCTTGGTACACATGGGAAACTGTTGAGCTGGAAAAACCCAGCAACTTTGGAGTTCTTGACACAAACCGGTGCACCTGGCACCTTCTACCATCCCCCATTCAAAGACACTTAAATATTTTGTCTTCCCCATTCACCCACTGAATGGCACACATACACAATCCATGTATCATTTGTCTCAAGGCCTAAAAATCCTTATTTAACCTGACTCCTCCCCTTCATCTACACTGATTGAAGTGGATTTAACTTGTGACATCAATAAGGGATCATAGCATTCACCTGGAGTCACCTAGTCAGTTTATGTCATGGAAGGAGCAGGTGTTCTTCATGTTTTGTAGACTCAGTGTAAAGCACTACAGATAATCAAGTGCTATTTGAATGTGATGCATTTGCTCTATTGTTTACAGCGGGGTTGGGAAATTCCAGTCCTCGAGGGCCTGATTAGTGTCACAGTTTTACCCCAGCCCCAACTAACACACCTGACTCCAATAATCACCTAATCATGATCTTCAGTTTAGAATGCAGTTTGATTAATCAGCTGTGTTTGCTAGGGAGGGAGAAAAAGTGTGACATCAATCAGGCCCCGAGGACTGGAGTTGCCCACCCCTGGTTTACAGGATGATTTGTATCTTAATAAATCTTCTTGAGAATACAGGGGGTGCTGTTCCGCATTAGCATAATTTCCTCTACAGATTAAACTGCCTCTTATTCAATTATTGCTGTTACTATATGCATATAACCATATACCATTGGATAGAAAACAAGCTATGGTTTCTAAAACCGTTCCAATTGAGTCTCTGAGTCAAACACAGTTCATTTCACAGCACTTTCCCTGAGCCAGAAGAAGATTGCAAGATGTGTATGCTCGCTTCAACGCTCTGCCTATATATGGTCACGCGACCTATGACCCGAAACACACTTCCTTCTTCTTCCTCTGGGTGTCTGGAAGACGTCAGATGAGAAATTTTTTGTTTATCTTGTACTGACGTGAAATAAGACCTATTTCTTTAGCGTGACCGACAACTTCCGGTTTCTGAAATGCGCGTTTCCAGAGGTGCCATTGTTTTTGCTATGCTGACGTTACGGATGAAAACTATCTCCGTCTCGAAGTTTGTTTGATACATGTGACCATATCACCGTAATGTATGTTTTTTCAATATAGTTTAATCAGATTATTAGAATTTTTTCGGGAGTTTTGCCGTGTTCCGTTCTTTGAGTTTTTTAACTTTGGACAGGGACGTGCCAGTCGACCAGTTCCCAGGCTAAATGAAGAGGAAAAGTTGCCATTGTGAATGGATTGAACGACTCATCAGGACTAAGGACACCTTGATCAACATTCTGATGAAAGACCAGCAATAGTAAGACCCAATTTACGATGTTATTTCATATATCTGTCGTGCATGTGAACTGGTCGGGCGCGTCCACCTGGTTCTGGCTGGCCTGGTTATGCTAATTTAGCGCTACATTTTGTTTTCGCTATAAAACATTTAAAAAATCTGAAATATTGTTTGGATTCACCAGATGTTGGGCTTTCAATGTCTGTACGCTGTGTATTTTTTCTGAAATGTTTTAAGACAAGTAATTAGTTATATAACGTTGGTCTCTGTAATTGTTCTAGCTGCATCAGCACTATATCAGATTGCAGCTGCAATGTAGAACTGTGATTTATACCTGAAAAATGCACATAAAAAAAAAAAAACTATGCTATACCATAAATATGTTATCAGACTGTCATCTTAGGAATTTGTTTGTTGGTTAGTGGCTATATATATCTTAGTTTAGCCGAATTGTTGATAGCACCTGAAGTAGTAAGAAACTGATGGAGTTAGAAAATGGTGTCATTTTGCTAACGTGTTTAGCTAATAGATTTACATATTGTGTCTTCCCTGTAAAACATTTAAAAAATCTGAAATGGTGGTTTTATTCACAAGATCTGTGTCTTTCATTGGGTGTCTTGGACTTGTGATTTAATGATATTTAGATGCTACTATTTAATTGTGACGCTATGCTAGCGATGCTAATCAGTGTGGGGGGTGTGGGGGGTGCTCCCGGATCCGGGTTAGGTACTCTGTAGAGGTTTTAAAGAGCGTAGCTTTAAGGGAATAGTACCAACATCTAAATAAAAGCAAATGTAAAAAATGAACAGAGCAAATGTGTATTAAAACACTACCTAATCATATAAGTATTTATTCAACATTTACATATTCATATTGTAATGAAACAGTAGGGAGCAGGTCTCGAACCCTCGACCTTCTAGCCCGAGGTCCGGCGCGCTATCGACTGTGCCGCAGAAGCATGCTCGTACGGCAGGGTCGATTTCCGCAATTATAAACCCAGGGTCGCTATTATTATTACACTATTAAGCTTCTACGTCTGTATACAGAACGGTATTATTTGTAAGACGTAAGAGAAAATATATCAGCTTATTGTTAAATTATTATGACGTTCTTTCCAATACAAAAGTGTAGTAACTATTGTTTTCAAACTGCGTTACCCACTCCAGCCAGCAGAAGGTGATGGGAGTCTTTCAGGTGATGCTTCTTGCGTGACGTATAATCTAGTGGACGGGACAGGAGGCTTCTTCAACAGCGACAAAAGGCTTCTGGTTTAACCACGCAGGGCTTTGCTAACAAACCTAAAACTCTTTAGACCATTCTTGTGTATATTACTCTTAGTGTTTCGAACATAATTCTGTTGACCTATCTACTGGTTCATTTATAAACGTAATTTGCTTGTTAAATTAGCAAATGTGTTACATTGATACCGCACTAGGCTAATTTCCCAGAGCATAAACGCACAAATCTAGACGGAGAAAGAAACTCTGGTGAAAGGAGGCAAAGAAGCTTGAAGAATGAAAAAGGAGAAACAAGAGGATGATATTACAGTGAAAGAGGAATATGGGAAAGAGTTTGTCAAAGTGGAAAAAAAGGTAGAAGCTTTCAGAATCAAAAAGGAGGAAGATGCCGTAACATTGAAAGAAGAGGATGAACCTTTTCGAGTAAAAGAGGAGGATATCGCAATAAAAGAGGAGACTGAAGTTCCGATTACCACCAGTGAGTACTGTCTTAAACAGGGACACAAACTATGCAGTAGTTGAACTGTGTTTTTTAAGGGGCATTCTACTGAAGTTCTGCACTTTGATATGTTGTTCAGTACTGTAGGAATTGTTTAAGGGGCAATCTGCCATTGGGGCATATATTTTGTGCACTTCAAAATTGTATTTATTGAATTCTCTATGGTCTATATTAAAGTGCACTTATTCTAATATAACAGGCTTTTAAATATAATATACAGTGCATCATTTTTACTTAAAATATCAAAGGGACGCAAAATGCACCCATTTTGTGGAACCGCCCTTTAACATTTGCATCACAGTGGTGGGAAAAGTACGCAATTGTCATACTTGAGTAAAAGTACAGATACCTGAATAGAAAATTACCCAAGTA
Source organism: Salvelinus fontinalis (assembly GCF_029448725.1). Classification (NCBI taxonomy): domain Eukaryota; kingdom Metazoa; phylum Chordata; class Actinopteri; order Salmoniformes; family Salmonidae; genus Salvelinus; species Salvelinus fontinalis. The sequence goes on from NW_026600492.1 coordinate 204,788, forward strand.
AAAGTGAGTCACCTAGTAAAATACTTCCTGAGTAAAAGTCTAAAATATACTGAAGTATCTAAAGTAAAGTTTATAAATAATTTCAAATTCCTTATATTAAGCATATTAAGCAAACCAGATGGTGCCATTTTCTAGTTTTTTAAATTTTTTACATTTACGGATAGCCAGGGACACACTCCAACTCTCAGACAATCTACAATTGAAACGTGTGTTTAGTGAGTCCGCCAGATCAGAGGCAGTGATGATTACTGGGGATGTTCTCTTGATTAGTGCGTGAATTGGACCATTTTCCTGTCCAGCTAAGCCGGACAAAATGTAATGAGTACTTTTGGGTGTCTGGGAAAATGTATGGAGTAAAAAGTACATCATTTTCTTTAGGAATATAGTGAAGTAAAAGTCAAATTAGTCAAAAATAGTAAAGTACAGATTCCCTGAAAAACTACTTAAATCGTACTTTAAAGTATTTTATATCACTGATCACAAACAAAAGCATAATTAAAGTGGCTAATTTAGGCCCTTTTTAGACAAATATTCATGCCTCTTGTAACACTCTGTAATTGCAATAGATGGTCATAAGTTTACTGTCTGTTTGATGTTGTCATTCACACAGGAGAGAGACATGACTATCGTGGATCCTCTGGGGAGCCTGAACAACATCCTGCTGACGAGGAAGAGAAGAGTCTCTCCAGATCAGAACACCAGATGGTACAGCTTGGTCTGGTCTAGCATACATCTTGCTCTATCGGGGTCTGGGCTGGGTTTCTGTAAAGCACTTTATGTCAACAGTGACATCAGCATCCATAATGATATGTGTCTGTCCCCTCTTTATGGTTACCAGGACAATGCTAGCCCTTCCACCCTCCCGGAGTCCCCGTGTCGTGCCTCTCCCGGTAGCACCTTACTGCTGGGTATGAAGAGGTTGTCTGTGCAGCTAGTGGACTGCAGGAAAACAACGGGGCTGAGTGGAACTGTGAGAGGAGGAGAAGAGAAGAAAGGATCAGATTTGACTCATCAAAGTAAGTGCTGTAGTTTAGTTTGAACAAATACAATAGATCTGCCCACTGGTATCTGTTACCAGGACAACCAGCAGAGTTCTGTTAGTTGACAGGAAGATAGACTGGTATCTGTTACCAGGACAACCAGCAGAGTTCTGTTAGTTGACATGAAGATAGACTGGTATCTGTTACCAGGACAACCAGCAGAGTTCTGTTAGTTGACAGGAAGATAGACTGGTATCTGTTACCAGGACAACCAGCAGAGTTCTGTTAGTTGATAGGAAGATATACTGGTATCTGTTACCAGGACAACCAGCAGAGTTCTGTTAGTTGACATGAAGATAGACTGGTATCTGTTACCAGGACAACCAGCAGAGTTCTGTTAGTTGACAGGAAGATAGACTGGTGGATATGGATGTTATGAATATCATAACACTGAAAAGGGATTCTGCCAATGAAAAGAGAGAAACCAATAGACCATATAAAACCTTGATGAAAGTTAGCTTTAGAAAGTTAAAAGATGATCCAATGTAAGGTGCTTGTTTTACAAAAACTTCCATAAAACATTATGAATGTTACATTGTCTGTCCCAGTCAACCCCCCCTATCTTTACAAGACTGTTGAACAGACAAACTAAATTCAAGACACTGTTAATTAGAT
>NW_026600492.1:206942-226886 GCF_029448725.1 Salvelinus fontinalis
AAAAATTTGAGGTGATAGACAGTGACATATTTAATACCACCTTGCACACTCTTGCATTTATCTAGCTGATCTAGGGTGTAGTCATTAGTCCAACAGTTGCAAACGAGAGTTTCTATTGGACAAATTCAGGTATGTTTATCCTCGTTTTTCTTCTGTTTAAGAAATGTTTTTCAACAACAATCGGCGGAATGTGTGATCTAACTTGAACTTTAAGTAACCTATATTTGATGTGATATATTCCTTTCGAGACAGGATTGTGTCACGGCACAGATCTGGGGAAATGGACCAAAACATTTCTGCCACATTGAAGGTCCCAAAGAACACAGTGGCCTCCATCATTCTTAAATGGAAGAAGATTGGAACCACCAAGACCCTTCCTAGTGCTGGCGGCTCAGCCAAACTGAGCAATAGGGGGAGAAGGGCCTTGGTCAGAGAGGTGACCAAGAACCCGATGGTCACTCTGACAGAGCTCAAGAGTTCCTCTGTGGAAATGGGAGAACCTTACAGAAGACCAATCATCTCTGCAGCACTCCACCAATTAGGCCTTTATGGTAGAGTGGCCAGACGGAAGCCACTTCTCCGTAAAAGACAAAAGAAAGCCAGCTTGGAGTTTGCCAAAAGGCACCTAAAGGACTTTCAGACCATGAGAAACAAGATTCTCTGGTCTGATGAAACCAAGATTGAACTCTTTGACCTGAATGCCAAGCGTCACATCTGGAAGAAACCTGGCATCATCCCTACGGTGAAGCATGGAGGTGGCAGCATCATGCTGTGTTTTTTTTTTAAGTGGCAGGGACTGGGAAACTAGTCAGGATCGAGGGAAAGATCAATAGGGAAAGGACAGAGAGATCCTTGATGAAAACCTGCACCAGAGCTCTCTCCAGAGATGTTCGATCCGGTTCAAGTCCGAGCTCTGGCTGGCCCACTCAAGGACGTTCCGAGACTTGTCTCGAAGCCACTTTTGCGATGTCTTGGCTGTGTGCTTAGGGTCATTGTCCTGTTGGAAGGTGAACCTTTGTCCCAGTCTGAGGTCCTGAGCAGGATTTTATCAAGGATCTCTCTGTACTTTGTTCCGTTCATATTTGCCTCGATCCTGACTTGTCTCCCAGTCCCCTTTTAAATTATACGAGAAAAAAAAATATTCAATTGTATTTATATCAGCAAGCAAGACTAAATTAAATAGGACTATTTATATAATGAATATGAATTTGGAGGGCAGAAATGATTAATTATTAAAGCATTAGATCTCTAACTAAAAGCTTCAATCATACAAAAGTGCTACTTTTATTCCGACCTGGTTCTCTATCAGATTAGTAAGAATGTCTCACCCGATGTTCAAGAATGGCCTTTTTCTCTTTATTCAGATTACAACCTCTCACTTTCAGTTATTTGAAAATGAAATCATCTCCAAAAGATCGTTATTTTTAAAAACAAGCCTTAGAAAGTTGGTTGCAATTTCAGTTTAATCCACCAGAAAAGACCAAACAAATAATTTTAAAAAATGGTTAAACTCAAATATAGTAACTGATCAAAATAAATAAATAAAATTGATTACATGAAAAAGGTATGATCTTTGTAAATTATACCATCAATAGGACTGGTGGAGTTGTCACACATGCAGCTCATAAAAATATATGGAAATCTCTGCTCTACCCAAAATTACAACCAACTAATTGCAGCATTACCACAAAAATGGAAGAGACAAGTGGAAGGGTGGAAAAGTCAGAATCTTGTCTGTCAGCCCTGCTTTAAAGAACAAACTTGGTTCATGAAAATTGTGAATGACACCAGATTCAAAACTTAGAATTTTTCAATTGAAATTATTTTACAAAATATATATAGGGGATACAACGAACCTCTGCAGATTTAGCTGCGAAGAGACAGAATCATTAGATCATTTGTTTTGGTACTGTCCATATGTAGCTTGTTTTTGGTCGCAGGTCAAGGAATGGCAACATTTACCTGGAGCTAACTCTGCAGACAGGACTACTGGGTGATTTGAAAAGTCAGAGTCAATTGATTAATAAAATAATAATACTTTTAGCAAACATGTTTATTTTTAATTTACAATCTGTTGCAACGATGAGAATATAAAAGTCAATAACTTTTGTGAAACAGCACAGTTAAAAATATATGGCAAATAGAAATCAAACGGGGTGGTCTTCAGAGACAGATGGGAGAGGTTTAGGGTAACTGAAGGTTAGGACTCGGTGGTCTTCAGAGATAGATGGGAGAGGTTTAGGGTAACTGAAGGATAGGACTGGGTGGTCTTCAGAGACAGATGGGAGAGGTTTAGGGTAACTGAAGGATAGGACTGGATGGTCTTCAGAGATAGATGGGAGAGGTTTAGGGTAACTGAAGGTTAGGACTGGATGGTCTTCAGAGACAGATGGGAGAGGTTTAGGGTAACTGGAGGATAGGACTGGATGGTCTTCAGAGATAGATGGGAGAGGTTTAGGGTAACTGGAGGATAGGACTGGATGGTCTTCAGAGACAGATGGGAGAGGTTTAGGGTAACTGGAGGATAGGACTGGATGGTCTTCAGAGATAGATGGGAGAGGTTTAGGGTAACTGAAGGTTAGGACTAGATGGTCTTCAGAGATAGATGGGAGAGGTTTAGGGTAACTGAAGGATAGGACTGGATGGTCTTCAGAGATAGATGGGAGAGGTTTAGGGTAACTGAAGGTTAGGACTAGATGGTCTTCAGAGATAGATGGGAGAGGTTTAGGGTAACTGAAGGTTAGGACTGGATGGTCTTCAGAGATAGATGGGAGAGGTTTAGGGTAACTGAAGGATAGCACTGGATGGTCTTCAGAGATAGATGGGAGAGGTTTAGGGTAACTGAAGGATAGGACTGGATGGTCTTCAGAGATAGATGGGAGAGGTTTAGGGTAACTGAAGGTTAGGACTGGATGTTCTTCAGAGATAGATGGGAGAGGTTTAGGGTAACTGAAGAATAGGACTGGATGTTCTTCAGAGATAGATGGGAGAGGTTTAGGGTAACTGAAGGTTAGGACTGGATGGTCTTCAGAGATAGATGGGAGAGGTTTAGGGTAACTGAAGGATAGCACTGGATGGTCTTCAGAGATAGATGGGAGAGGTTTAGGGTAACTGAAGGATAGGACGGGGTGGTCTTCAGAGATAGATGGGAGAGGTTTAGGGTAACTGAAGGATAGCACTGGATGGTCTTCAGAGATAGATGGGAGAGGTTTAGGGTAACTGAAGGATAGGACTGGGTGGTCTTCAGAGATAGATGGGAGAGGTTTAGGGTAACTGAAGGATAGGACGGGGTGGTCTTCAGAGATAGATGGGAGAGGTTTAGGGTAACTGAAGGATAGGATTAAAAACAAACTAAATATAACTATTCTAAAATACATTGTGTCCGTAAAATGGACATAGTATGTAGAAGCCTAATAGTTGTTGTGCATTAGTTTACTCTAATTAGGGGATGGATGGTAGGGTTAGTGGAAAACATGTTTTTATATACATACAGTGCCTTCGGAAAGCTTTCAGGTTTTCAGAAATGTTTGCAAATGATAGAAAATCAAAAGAAATACCTTATATACATAAGTTTTCAGACCCTTTGATATGAGACTCGCTCATGTGCATGCTGTTTCCATTGATCATCCTTGATATGTTTCTACAACTTGTGGTAAGTTCAATTGATTGGACATGATTTGGAAAGGCACACGACTGTCTATATAAGGTCCCACAGTTCACAGTGCATGTCAGAGCAAAAACCAAGCCACGAGGTCGAAGGAATGGTGCGTAGAGCGCCGACACAGGTTTGTGTCGAGGCACAGATCTGGGGAAGGGAGACACATTTTTTGCAGCATTGAAGTTCCCAAAGAACACAGTGGCTGTAGCCAAGACCATAAGCAAATAGTTGAACTGGGATATGACTACTGAGGGTAGTGCGTACAGCCCAGTGCATCACTGGGGTCAAGTTTCCTGCCATCCAGGACGTATATCAAATCCAATTCTATTGGTCACATACACGTTATTAGCAGATGTTATTGCAGGTGTAGCGAAATGCTTGTGTTTCTAGCTCCAACAGTGCAGTAATATGTAACAAGTAATATCTAACAAATTGCACAACATATAGCCAATACACACAAATATAAGTAGGAATGAAATAAGATTATATACATAAGGACGAGCGATATCAGAGCGTAACGGACTGGGATACCGTAGACTAGTATAGAATACAGTATATACATATGAGATGAGTAATGCCAGATATGTAAACTTATTAAAGTGACTAGTGTTCCATTCAAAGTAGCTAGTGGTTTCTAGTCTATGCCTATAGGCAGCAGCCTCTAATGTGCTAGTAATGGCTGTTTAACAGTCTGATGTCCTTGAGATAGAAGTTGTTTTTCAGTCTGTCAGTCACAGATTTAATGCACTTGTACTGACCTCGCCTTCTGGATGATAGCGGGGTGAACAGGCAGTGGCTCGGGTGGTTTATGTTCTTGATTATATATTCTTGGGCATCGGGTGCTGTAGGTGTCCTGGAGGGTGGGTAGTTTGCCCCCGGTAATGCGTTGGGCAGACCGCACCACCCTCTGGAGAGCCTTGCAGTTGTGGGTGGTGCAGGTGCTGTACCAGGCGGTAATACAACCCGACAGGATGCTTTCATTGTGCTTCTGTAAAAATGTGTGAGTGTTTTAGGTGACAAGCCAACTTTCTTTAGCCTCCTGAGGTTAAAGAGGCTCTGTTGCGCCTTCTTCACCACACTGTGTTCTTGGGGTCCTTCAATGCTGCAGAAGTGTTTTGGTACCCTTCCCAAGATCTGTGCCTCGACGCAATCCTGTCTCGAAGCTCTACGGACAATTCCTTCTACCTCATTGCTTGGTTTTGCTCTGACAGTCTCATAGCAAAGGGTCTGAATAGTTACTGTCATGTAAATACGGTATTTCTGTTTTTGATCTTAAAGAAATTTGCTACATTTTGATAAAACCTGTTTTTGTTTTCTCATTATGGGGTTTTGTGTGTAGATTGCTGAATATGTCGTTTTTAAAATCCATTCTAAAATAAGGCTGTAACTTAACAAAATGTGGAAAAAGTCAAGGGGTCTGAATACTTTCCGAATCCACTGTACAAACTTCACATTGAATATTCACCTCACTTTCAAAAAGCTCCATGAGGAAGAAAGGATTCCCAGATGATCTTTTAGATGTTCTGTCTTCAGGATGTTTTGGGTTGATGGCTGTTGGAGAGGGGAGGGGCAGTTGAGTGAGCTGGGGCCTTTTATTACCCTGCCTCTGGGAGCCTGTCAGCTTGTGACATGATGAGAGAGAGTGAAAGAGGGTCTACCTGTAAGAAAGTTAGGCAAATTTAACAATTACTTGCAGGCAGTGGGTTCAGAATAACTATGACAAAAAAATGAATACAAATTATACCACCACCCAAAAGGACACTTTGGAGACTGGAAGGGAAAAGTGGTATGAGCTCTACACAGGTAGAGCCGTATCTGTCCATGTTGCCTTAAACAAAGCAGGCACTGCTTCATGTGGCCTCACCTACACTCACCTTAATAGCCCATATGCCACTGGGTGATAGAAATTGTCATAGTTTTAGGGCAACATTATGTGAGGTGTTATTATGTGTTGTTAGCGATGAGCTTTGGTCAATTTAGCTTGGAATATGCCACCCTCTTCAATCTGTCACCTAATCCTACCTAATGGGCAGGTCAGCCCTGGAGGAAAATATTGGCTGTAAGAAGGAAGAGAAAACATAACATCTGGTTGTTTTTTCTCCAATCTGCGTTACCCACTCCAGTCAGCAGATGGCGATATGAGTCTTTCGGGTGATGCTTCTTGCGTGACGTGTAATCTAGTGGACGGGACAGGATGCCTCTTCAACTGCGACAAAAGGCTTCTGATTCAATCAACGCGGTGGTTTGCTAGCGAAACATAAAACAGAAACATTGAAGCTCTTTAAACCAATCTTGTGTATATTACTCTTAGTGTTTGGCTCATAATTATGTTTACGTATCGACTCGTTCATTTAAACGTAATTTGAGTCTTAAATTAGCAAATGTGTTAAATTGATACTGCATTGTTGTGTGACAAAACTGCACATTTTAGCGGCCTTTTATTATCCACAGCACAAGGTGCACCTGTGTAATGATAATGCTGTTTAATCAGATTCTTGATATGCCACACCTGTCAGATGGATGGATTATCTTGGCAAAGGATAAATGTTCACGAACAGGGATGTGAAAATTTGTGCACAATTTGAGAGAAATTAGCTTTTTGTACATATGGGAAAATTCAATCTTTTTTTTCAGCTCATGAAACATGGAACCAACACTTTACATGTTGAGTTTATATTTGTGTACAGTGTAGTTTCTATCAGTTTTAGGAACATATGCTGTCATAGGGAATTCATGTGAATGAACAAGCCTTTTCAGACTTTAAAATATGGCTGTATATAAACTTACTATATATAGTTACTATCAGCTTTAGGAACATATGCTGTCATTGTGAATGAACAAGCCTTTTCAGACTCTATGATATGGCTGTATATAAACTTACTATATATAGTTACTATCAGTTTTAGGAATGTCTACCCAAAATATCTCACCGTATTTTTTACTTTACCCAAACTGTCATGACATCAGTAACAGTCAGAATGTTGAAAATGTGTCAACGTCTAAATAACAAACTGGGCCATTTTTAAATAGCGTGTCAAACGGGGAGATGTTATGTTCTTAAGTTATTTTATGTTTAAGGAAGTGCGTAGGTCACATTCTGTATCATACAGCTATGAAGTTAGATATTTAAAACCACCTGCTCGATTGGAATCCAGCGACGTCTGTGTCTTCAGTGTCCTAGAACTGTTTAGTTTTTTGTGTTCTGACTTGTAAAACAGAATGAATAAAATAAGTAATGTAAACATATTATCAGTAATTACCAGGAAGCTCGACAACATTTCTTTTAAAATCACACTAAGATTGTTCAAACTGGTCTCAGGTTATTGAGGGATCTATTAGAATTTACCCTCGAAGCAAGGCCGTTTATTCATGTGGAGGTTTCATTCAGGTCTCTATTTTTAAAACACTGTCTTTGGCAGGAGAAAGAACAAACTCAGAGGAACCAGAGCCAGGGACGTCCAAACCAACAAGAAGACACCAGTGTTCCCACTGTGGAAAGTGTTTTAACCAGTTTGGGGACCTGAAACGACATGAGAGAATACACACAGGGGAGAAGCCTTACCACTGCTCCCAATGTGGAAAGGGTTGTTACCTCTTATGGGAGCTTAAACAACACGAGAGAATACACAATGGGGAGAAGCCTTACCATTGCTCCCAGCGTGGAAAGAGTTTCAACCAGAAAGGACACCTGAACCAACACGAGAAAATACACACATGGGAGAAGCCTTACCACTGCTCCCAGTGTGGAAAGAGTTTTAACCAGAAAAGCTACCTGAAAAAACATGAGAGAATACACACATGGGAGAAGCCTTTTCACTGCTCCCAGTGTGGAAAGTGTTTTAACCAGTTAGGGGACCTAAAACGACATGAGAGAATACACACAGGGGAAAAGCCTTATCACTGCTCCCAGTGTGGAAAGTGTTTTAACCAGTTAGGGGACCTAAAACGACATGAGAGAATACACAATGGGGAGAATCCTTACCAATGCTCACAGTGTGGAAAGAGTTTTAACCAGAAAAACTACCTGAAAAAACATGAGAGAATACACATTGGGGAGAAGCCTTACCACTGCTCCCAGTGTGGAAAGTGTTTCAACCAGTTAAGGGACCTAAAACGACATGAGAGAATACACAAGGGAGAATCCTTACCACTGCTCACAGTGTGGAAAGCGTTTTACCCACTTACATAACCTGAAAACACATGAGCTAAAACACAGGTGGTGAAGCCTTACCACTGCTCCCAGGGTGCAAAGGTTTTGCCCATTTTAGGAAGCCTGAAAGAACACATGAGAGCACACAGAGGAGAAGGCTTAGAAAAGCTCAGACTGCGGGAAAACATATTACTCATCATAGTCACTTAAAGGTCATTAGAGAATCCACACAGGAGAGAGAAATTACTTCTTTTAGCGTGTATATTGATATTTCACATCTCATTGACTTAAAATTCATCAGAGAACATACACAGTGCTCCCGTTGTCTTATATTGTTCACTGGTAATGATTGCCTGTTTTTACTACATGAAATTGAATTGTACAAAGTATACTCAAACATATATTTGTATGTTTTTATTAGAAAACATGAATTGAATATGGAGTATGTCAGTTTGAGTATAGAGTAGGTCAGATTCCATGTGTTTAAATGGTCCTTTTTTAAACTCTGTGTTTGTGTTTATCTGAGTGTGTCATTCCTCCAGCACTACAGATAATACAGTGATATTTGGATGTGATGCATTTGTTCCATTGTTTACATTTGCATTGTTGGTCCACTGATGATTTAATGAAATGAAAATGTTCACAGACTCTGTAATGCAAAATGTTAATTGTATGTGTCCACATAACTGAGTATGTGACTAACCTTGTGAAACTGTCCTATTATAATCTCCTGTTCCTGGGAGTATCATCCTGTGTTGCAAACCAGCTGTACCTTTATCCTTGTATGAATAAAGTCCCTCCCAGGAACAGGAAACTATAAAGATATGTGCTCATCACCCAATGCTTCAGGAATTCAAACTGTCTACACTGCGCTGTGTAACTGTTATTCTTTCTGAGCTCAGAAATAAAGAATCTTGGTTTGACTTGGACTCCAGCAGATCCTTATTTTATAATATCCACCACAACTCTCCCACGGATTGGTGTTTATCATTGTCTCAATGAAGAATTCTTTGTTTTATTTTCCTGGGGTCATTTACAAGCCTCCCACTGGTTGAATAAACGTTGTTTCCACGTAATTTCAACAAAACAAATCCATGTGATGTTAGATCAATGCAGAAAACTGATTGGATTTGTAAAAAGCCGTCAACATCAGGAATCTTTCTTTATTTTTCACCCAACTTGTAAGCTAAATCCAATGACAGGTGACATTTTGTGTTGATTTCATGTTGAATTCACGACTCAAAGAAATGTAAATAGAAACTAGATGTTGAACTGACATCTGTGCCCAGTGGGCTGGTTTGAATAAACAGCAGGTGTTGGATCAATATCCACCTGTGTACCTAAGTTTCTGTGCAATTTGCGACAGATTTTCATGTGAATATTCTTAAATATGTACAAAACAATATTGTAAAGGAACATCTAACTCATCACATGCAGTTTCACCACCCTGTGAAGTTCATAACTCATTTAATCTGTAGCCTAATAAACTGCATGGTTTCCCAAGTCGTAGAGGGAGGACCACACAACATATCATCACATGACTTCAAGTTAACTAAGATGTGATGGTTATCAAATAAATATTTGCGCATGAAGGAGTTTCCACCATTTCTAGCTCATAAATGTTTACTGACACAAAATGATCCCACCATGTAAAACAAACAAACAAATTGTCTATCTGCATTAATAAAAGTGTACAGGCAAATGCTGTTTCCGTCAGCCCGGTCATTACTTTTGAAATGGTTGGATCAATGTCCACCTTCATGATATGGATGAAGCCTGATTTGAAGTGTCTGAGTAGTTCTATCTGATGTCATAATACACCCCTCTGATAATCAAGTGATATTTGGAATGTCTGAGTAGTTCTATATGATGTCATAATACACTCCTCTGATAATCAAGTGATATTTGGAATGTCTGAGTAGTTCTATATAATGTCATAATTCTCTGATAGTGACACATTTGCTCCATTGTTTCCATGTCAGTTGGTTTCCCACTCTGATGATTTATATCTGACAGAGGGGCTTTAAAGGAATAGTATGGGGACATCTTAGTGGGGCTTTAAAGGAATAGTATGGTCACATTTACAGGTTGTGGCTCAGTATTCTTATATGATGTGAAAAAAGAACAATCAACTATTTATTGATAATGTATATTCCTATTCAGCTTCTACATCTGCATAGAGGCAAACAGTATCTTAAAGTTGATTAAATATATATATATATAAATTGTACACTTTTATTTTCACAATTTGAATTATTATTCATCAAAAACTATACCAACAATACACTGCAGCTTTGACGCCAAGAAGAGAATGGGCTGATGGGTGGTGGTGCTACTCTACAGGTAAGGCTGTCCAATATGATTGTTCATTACACCCAATAGGTTGATCGGTAGCCAGATAGCTAGCTGCTACAGTCCAATATGAATGTTCAATACACACAATAGGTTGATCGGTAGCCAGTTAGCTAGCTGCTACAGTCCAATATGAATGTTCAATACACACAATAGGTTGACTGTTGACCAATATGAATGTTCATAATGAGGGAAAAATAAAGGTGGGCTCTCCTGTCAACATGGGGCTCCTGCTGCAGGTAGCCTAGCGGTTACTAGTGTTGGGCCAGTAACCGAAAGATCTCTGGTTTGAATCCCAAAGACAACTAGGTGAAAAATCTGTCAATTTGCCCTTGAGGACAGCAGCAGCAGGAGCCTCATGTTTCTCCCATTCTTCTCTGCAGATCCTCTCAAACTCTGTCAGGTTGGATGGGGAGTGTCACTACAAAGCTATTTTCAGGTCTCTCCAGAGATGTTAAATCGGGTTCAAATCCGGGCTCTGGCTGGGCCCCTCAAGGACATTCAGAGACATCTCCCAAAGCCACTCCTGCGTTGTCTTGGCTTTGTGCGTAGGGTCGTTGTCCTATTGGAAGGTTAACCTTTGCCCCAGTCTGAGGTCCTGAGTGCTCTGGAGCAAGTTTTCAAAAATTATCTCTCTGTATTTTGCTCCGTTCATCTTTCCCTCGAACCTGACGAGTCTCCCAGTCCATGCCGCTGAAAAACATCCCCACAGCATGATGCTGCCAACCCCATTCTTCACCGTAGGAATGGTGCCAGGTTTCCTCCAGACGTGACCCTTGGCATTCATTAGACCAGAGAATTTTGTTACTCATGGTCTGATAGTCGTTTAGGTGCCTTTTGGCAAACTCCAAGCTGGCTTTCATGTGCCTTTTACTGAGGAGTGGCTTCCGTCTGGCAACTCTACCATAAAGTCCTGCTTGGTGGAGTGATGCAGAGATGGTTGTCCTTCTGGAAGGTTCTCCCATCTCCACAGAGGAGCTCTGTCAGAGTGACCATTGGGTTCTTGGTTACCTTCCTGACCAAGGCCCTTCTCCCCCGATTGTTCAGCTGGCCATGCTGCTGCTCCAGTTTCAACTGTTCTGCCTGCGGCTATGGAACCCTGACCTGTTCACCGGAGGTGCTACCTGTCCCAGACCTGCTGTTTTCAGCTCTCTAGAGACAAATGTTTCTTAAACAGAAAAAAACGGGATAAACATACCTGAATTTGTCAAATATAATCAAACTTTATTTGTCAAATGCGCCGAATACAACAAGTGTAGACCTTACAGTGAATTGCTTACAAGCCCTTAACTAACAGTACAGTTCAGGAAGAGTTAAGAAAATGAGCAAATGACCAAAAGTAAAAAATTATAAAAAGTAACGCAATAAAATAACAATAACAAGGCTATATACAGGGGGTACTGGTACCGAGTCAATGTGCAGGGGTACAGGTTAGTCGAGGTAATTTATACATGTAGATCGGGGTGAAGTGACATTTCATAGATAATAAACAGCAAGTAGCAGCAGTGTACAAAACAAATGGAGGGTCAATGTAAATAGTCCAGGTGAATATTTGATTAATTGTTCAGCAGCCTTATGGCTTATGGGGGTAGAAGCTGTTAAGGAGCCTTTTGGTTCTAGACTTGGTGCTCCGGTACCGCTTGACGTGCGGGAGCAGAGAAAACAGTCTATGACTTGGGTGACTGGAGCATCTGACAATTTTTGGGGCTTTCTTTATAATTGTCCTGGATGGCAGGAAGCTTGGCCCGAGCGATGTTCTCTACCCTCTGTAGTGCATTACGGTCAGATGCCGAGCAGTTGCCATACCAGGCGGTGATGCAACCGGTCAGGATGCTCTCGATAGTGCAGCTGTAAGTCTTTTTGAGGATCTGGAGACCCATGCCAAATCTTTTCAGTCTCCTGAGGTGGAAAAGTTGTTGTCGTGCCCTCTTCACGACTGTCTTGGTGTGTTTGGACCATGATAATTAGTTGGTGATGTCTTCAAGACTGTCTCTCACCTAAAAAACCTATCTCGACCTGTGTGCACCTACATTCTAAACTTTCAGTCATAGGCTAGGTTGTAGCAATCTCATGATGGGTATAGGGAAAATGTTAGTATCATGTAGTAGCCTAAACCTATTGCTGTTACATTGAACAGGGTGAATGGAATATGAATGACAGTCATCCAATATGCTGTAATAGAATTAAGGCCATGCTCATGAAAAAACAAATCGTTCTGCCTCATCTTAAACACCACTGTTTGGGTGGTGGATGATTCTTGGTACACATGGGAAACCGTTGAGCTGGAAAACCTCAGCAGCGTTGCAGTTCTTGACACAAACCGGCGCCTGGGACCTACTACCATCCCCCGTTCAAAGACACTTAAATATTTTGTTTCCCCCATTCACCGTCTGAATGGCACACATACACAAGCCATGTCTCATTTGTCTCAAGGCCTAAAATGCCTTATTTAACCTGTCTCCTCCCCTTCATCTACACTGATTGAAGGGGATTTAACTAGTGACAATAAGGGATCATAGCTTCCAGCCCCAGCTAACACACCAGACTCCAATAACCACCTAATCATAATCTTCAGTTTAGGATGCAGTTTTATTAATCAGCTGTGTTTGCTAGCGATGGAGAAAAAGTGTGACACCAATCAGGCCCCCGAGGACTGGAGTTGCCCACCCCTGGTTTACAGGATGATTTGTATCTTAAAGAGCGTAGCTTTAAGGGAATAGTACCGTCACATCTAGATAAAAACTAATGTGAAAAATTAACAGAGCAAATGTTTATTAAAACACTACCTATTCATAGAAGTATGTATTCATCATTTACTATATATCAGCTTATTGTTAAATTATTCTGACGTTTTTTCCAATACAAAAGTGTAGTAACTGTTGTTTCCAAACTGCGTTACCCACTCCAGCCAGCAGATGGCGATATGCGTCTTTCAGGTGTTGATTCTTGCGTGACGTATAATGGACTGGACCGGACGCTTCTTCAGGAACAACAACGCGGCTACTCTTTCAACCACCTCGGTAGCTTGCGAGCCAACATTAAACTGAAAGATTGACGCTTTAGACCATGTTAATGTACATTAGCTAATCTCAGTGTTGTTAACGCAGTTCAGTTGACGTATCAACTGGTTAACTTTAACCTAATTTGCTTGTTCAATTTTCAAAGTTGTTAAAACATTGATACTGAGCCTAGCACTAGGCTAGTCGCTAATTCTAACATCCAAGACCATGAGCTCACTAAACTACTCATCCCCTGTTAAAGAAGAGGTCTGCTGTATGCAGAAAGAAGCTCTGAGGCTGAACATTGTCGTGAAAGAAGAAGAGGATGTTATAGAGGAAACAGAGGAAGAACCTTTCAGAGAGGAAGACGATGCTATCTCAGTAGAGGTGAAGAAGGAAGACGATGCTATCTCAGTAGAGGTGAAGAAGGAAGACGTCTTGGGAGTGAAAGAGGAGACAGAATATCAGATTAACTCCAGTGAGTACTGTCTTAAAAACAGAGTCACACACTATGCCGTTGTTGAACTAATGTGGGGTTTTAAGGGGCATTCTACTGAAGTTCTACACTTGAATATGTTGTTCAGTACTGTAGGAATTGTTAAAGGGGCCATCTGCCTTTGTTAGTTTTAATCTGCCATTGGTACATATATTTTGGGGACTTTTAAATTATATTATCCATGTGGTCTACATTAAAGTGCATCTCATCTAGTATAACAGCCTTTTAAAATGCAATGTTGGAGCATAATTTATACTTAAAATATCAAAGGTATGCAAAAGGTCCCATTCAGTGGAACGACCCTTTAACATTTGCATTTTAGACCCTGTTTAGAGAGATTAATGCCTCTTGTAAGACCCTATGATTATTTACATTTTAGTCATTTAGCAGACACTCTTATCCAGAGCGACTTACAGTAGAGTGCATACATTTTATTACATGTTTTACATTTCATTACATTTTACATACTGAGTCAAGGATATCCCTACCGGCCAAACCCTCCCTAACCCGGACGACGCTATGCCAATTGTGCGTCGCCCCACGGACCTCCCGGTTGCGGCCGGCTGCGACAGAGCCTGGGCGTGAACCCAGAGACTCTGGTGGCGCAGCTAGCACTGCGATGCAGTGCCCTAGACCACTGCGCCACCCGGTCGTAAGTTCACTATCTGTTTGATGTTCTCATTCACACAGGAGAGAGACATGACTATTGTGGATCCTCTGGGGAGCCTCAACAACATCCTGATGCTGACAAGGAAGAGAAGAGTCTCTCCAGATCAGAACACCAGATGGTACAGCTTGGTCTGGTCTAAAATACAGCTTGCTCTATCGGGGTCTGGGCTGGGTTTCTGTAAACCACTTCATGACAGTGATGACATAAGCATTCATAATAATATGTGTCTGTGTCCCCTCTTTATGGTTACCAGGACAACGCTAGCCCTTCCACCCTCCCAGAGTCCCCATGTCGTGCCTCTCCCGGTAGCGCCTCACTGCTGGGTATGAAGAGGTTGTCTGTGCTGCTGGTGGACTGCAGGAAAACAACGGGTCTGAGTGGAACTGTGAGAGGAAGAGAAGAGAAGAAAGGATCAGGTTTAACTCATCAAAGTAAGTGCTGTAGTTTAGTTTGAACAAATACAATACATCTGCCCACTGGTATCTGTTACCTGGACAACCAGCAGAGTTCTGTTAGTTGACAGGAAGATAGACTGGTATCTGTTACCAGGACAACCAGCAGAGTTATGTTAGTTGACAGGAAGATAGACTCGTGGATATGGATGTTATGAATATCATAACACTGAAAAGGGATTCTGTCAATGAAAAGAGAGAAACCAATAGACCATATAAAACATTGATGAAAGTTAGCTTTGGAGAGAAAGTTTCAAGATAATCTGATGTAAGGTGAATGTTTTACAAAACCTTTTCCTAAAAACATGGATGTTACATTGTCTGTCCCAGTCAACCCCCCTGGTTTTACAAGACTCTAGAACACACAAACTAAACTCCAGACACTTCAATGTGGTCTGTATTGCTTCATTAATATCTGATCTACACAACTTGTTAAACAGGCCAATATGTATTTTAAAACAAGCTCCTTTTTTTGTCTTGACCTCCGTCTCTGTAATGGACAAAGTTCATTTCATTTCCTACTTTAACAGGTCAAGCCTGAACTCCAACATATTGACCTTAAAGAACATGGTTCATTTGGAAATGACTAACTTTATTCATAAAATGTGTAACTGATGCTAACAGTTGAAATTCATCCACTGTCCCTGTCCCCATACCAGGCTCAAACCAGTGATCCTCTGCTTCTCAACACACGTGACCGCTCTCCTTGAGAATAACCTATATTCAGAGTTCTAGAGCCACACACTCACTATAGCACAATAATTACTATAGCACAGTGTATTTAACAGATGGTGAGATCAGAAACAAATCAGTCCCTTTGTTGCTCTGTTTCAGAGCTACTCTGCCTTCTGACGAAGGAAAGCCTTTTCAACTATAAATGTATATTTGGCTGCCATTTAGGCTGCAACAACTATACAGTGGAACACCCCCTGATCTGTTGTTTTATGAAGGGTCACCTACGCCCAGTACCCAAACAGCTAGTCCCATTCTGGGATTTTTATGTTTTGCTTGAGGCCATTTCTGCTGTTGGAGCTGCTGGAAAGAATAGAAATGAGATTTATCTTGTTTAAAACTGCTTTACTTTAGCCATTACATCCGTATAATGAGTTACACCCCCATACCTTCATGAGGTTCTATAGTTGCAAGCATCTGACACCTCCGGAGGGCTTGATGGCTCAATCCACCAGAGGTATGGCTACAACATAGGCATTGTTCAAAGGCAGCTCTGTTCAAGAGATCTGTAATGCAGCATGTTGTGGTGATGTACCTTCATGAGGTTCTACTGACTGGACATCACTACACATACGGTGAGTAGAGTGGGGACCTCTGAGGGATGATCCTGTCTAGACTTGGCATCAGAGAGGGTATGAGCTCTGTGGTACTTGACTATATCCCCAAAGTGAGAGACTAACGAGTCACTGAAATATAACTGAAGGTTCCCTTATGGAACCCTGATTCTATGATATTCACCAGGTTACCTAACAGAACCCTGATTCTATGATATTCACCAGGTTACCTAACAGAACCCTGATTCTATGATATTCACCAGGTTACCTAACAGAACCCTGATTCTATGATATTCACCAGGTTACCTAACAGAACCCTGATTCTATGATATTCACCAGGTTACCTTTCACACATGGAAGACGGGAGCGACTATGTCCCTGATATAGGAAGTGGTCTGCTATTGGCCGTTGCTATCGGAGAGTACAGTGCCTCCTGAAAGTATTCAGACCCCTTGACTTTTTCCACATTTTGTTACATTACATCCTTTTTCTAAAAACACAATACCCCATACTGACAAAGCAAAAACATTTTTGTTTGATAATTTTGCTAATTTATCAAAAAATACAAAGCTGAAATATTACATTTACTTAAGTATTCAGACCCTATACTCAGAACTCTGTTCAAGCAGCAGGTTCTTCTCTGGAGCAGGTTTTCATCAAAGATCTCTCTTAACTTTTACTGCCTCTGAAACCCGGATCCGGGATCCCCCCCCACCCCCCTCACACTGATTAGCATCGCTAGAATTTTGTCACATTTAAATAGTAGCATCTAAATATCATTAAATCACAAGTCCAAGACACCTAATGAAAGATACAGATCTTGTGAATCAAGTCACCATTTCAGATTTTTAAAATGTTTTACAGGGAAGACAAAATATGTAAATCTATTAGCTAACCATGTTAGCAAAAGACACCCTTTTTCTTTGTCCACCATTTTTTCTCAACACCAGTAGCTATCACCAATTCGGCTAAACTAAGATATTGATAGCCACTAACCAAGAAAAAAGCTCATCAGATGACAATCTGATAACATATTTATGGTATAGGATAGGTTTTGTTAGAAAAATGTGCATATTTCAGGTATAAATCATAGTTTGCCTTTGCAGCCAGCATCACAAATCTCACCAAAGCTCCTAGAATTACTACAGACAGCAACGTGTATTACCCATTTACTCATCATAAAACATTTCTTAAAAATACACAGCACATAGCAATGGAAAGACACAGATCTTGTGAATTCAGACAACATTTCAGATTTTCTAAGTGTTTTACGGCGAAAACACAATAAATCGTTATATTAGCATACCACATACGCAAACGTTACCCGAGCACTGATTCTAGCCAAAGAGAGCGATATCATATCATCGCCAAAATATATTAATTTTTTCACTAACCTTCTCAGAATCCTTCAGATGACACTCCTGTAACATCATATTACAACATACATATACAGTTTGTTCGAAAATGTGCATATTTAGCCATAAAAAACCGTGGTTATACAATGAAAATAGTAGCAAAACAAGCCTGGTAAAGTCGATCGCCATCTTTGAGTGATCTAGTTTAATCAATAGCTAATCATATACTTGACTAAAAAATACAGGGTTGACAGGAATCGAAAGACAAATTAGTTCTTAATGCAATCGCTGATTTACATTTTTTAAATTATCCTTACTTTTCAATACAGGTTGCGCCAAGCGAAGCTATAGCAAACAAGATGGCGACATAAACGTTTAACATTTATCGACAGAAACACGATTTATCATCATAAATTGTTCTTACTATGAGCTGTTCTCTCATCAGATTCTTGGGCAATGAATCCTTTCTTGGGTCTAATCTTCTTTTGGTCGAAAGATGTCCACTTGTCCGTCGAAATGCTCACTAACGTACGACCGGGACCCCGAAACGTGCCCGGAGCTTCAAAGTTTATTACAAAGCAATGCCTCAAAATCGCACTAAACGGATATAAATTGCTATAAAACGGTTTAAATTAACTACATTATGATGTTTCTAACACCTATAACGAGTAAAAACATGACCGACGCTATATTACTGGCTAAACCAAGACTTGGAAAAAGGCCAGTCAGATATCCTTCTTGCGTTGAGCGCAGACTCCAAAGGAATCCTACTTCCGGTCTTTGGTCATTTATAGAGCCTGTGATTGCGCAATCGACTCCATTCAAATTGTCACCACTTACTGACATCTAGAGGAAGGCGTGGGCAGTGTTTGTATCCTCATAGCACATACTGTGGGTTTAAAACTGATCTGGAACCAGAGGCCAAGATTTCTGGAAACTCACTCACTGGGAGGAAAAGTGCTGTAGAATGAGTTCTGTTCCACTCAGAGACATAATTCAAACGGCTATAGAAACTAGAGAGTGTTTTCTATCCAATAATAACAATAATATGCATATTGTACGAGCAAGAATTGAGTACTAGGCAGTTTAATCTGTAGAGTTAATTATGCTAATGCGAAATAGCACCCCCTATAGTCGCAAGAAGTTAAAAGTGGCCTTAGGTTATTGAGCGATCTGATTAGGATTTACCCCCGTAGCAAGGCCTATTTATCATGTGGAGGTTTCATTCAGGTCTCTTTTTTTTAAAACACACTGTCTTTGGCAGGAGGAAGTCCAGACTCAGAGGAACCAGAGCCAGGGACGTCCAAACCAACAAGAAGACACCAGTGTTCCCACTGTGGAAAGTGTTTCAACCATTTAAGTACCCTGAAAGTTCATGAGATAATACACACAGGGGAGAAGCCTTACCACTGCTCCCAGTGTGGCAAGTGTTTTAAACAGTTAGGGAACCTGAAAGAACACGAGAGAATACACACAGGTGAGAAGCCTTGCCACTGCTCCCAGTGTGGAAAGGGTTTCAGCCAGTCGGCAAATCTGAAACGGCATGAGAGAATACACACAGGGGAGAAGCCTTACCACTGCTCCCAGTGCGAAAAGAGTTTTAACG
This sequence comes from Salvelinus fontinalis, assembly GCF_029448725.1. NCBI lineage: Eukaryota > Metazoa > Chordata > Actinopteri > Salmoniformes > Salmonidae > Salvelinus > Salvelinus fontinalis. The sequence continues at coordinate 225,967 of NW_026600492.1, forward strand.
ATTTAGGGAACCTGAAAAAACACAAGAGAATACACACAGGAGAGAAGCCTTACCACTGCTCCCAGTGTGGAAAGTGTTTCAACCGGCCGGGGGAGCTGAAAAAACACGAGAGAATACACACAGGGGAGAAGCCTTACCACTGCTCCCAGTGTGACAAGTGTTTTAAACAGTTAGGGAATCTGAAAGAACACGAGAGAATACATATAGGGGAGAAGTCTTACCATTGCTCCCAGTGTGGAAAGTGTTTTAACAAGTTAAAGGACCTGTACCGACATGAGAGAATACACAAAGGGGAGAAGTCTTACCACTGCTCCCAGTGCGACAAGTGTTTTAAACAGTTAGGGAATCTGAAAAAACATGAGAGAATACACACAGGTGAGAAGTCTTACCACTGCTCCCAGTGCGACAAGTGTTTTAAACAGTTAGGGAATCTGAAAAAACATGAGAGAATACACACAGGGGAGAAGCCTTACCACTGCTCGCAGTGTGGAAAGAGTTTTAACCGGTCAGGGAATCTGAAGAAACATGAGAGAATACACACAGGTGAGAAGCCTTACCACTGCTCCCAGTGTGGAAAGGGTTTCAGCCAGCCGGCGAATCTGAAACGGCACGAGAGAATACACACAGGGGAGAAGCCTTACCACTGCTCCTTGTGTGGAAAGAGTTTTAACCGGTCAGGGAATCTGAAAAAACACGAGACAATACACACAGGTGAGAAGCCTTACCACTGCTCCCAGTGTGGAAAGGGTTTCAGCCAGCTGGCGAATCTGAAACGGCATGAGATAATACACACAGGGGAGAAGCCTTACCACTGCTCCTTGTGTGGAACGAGTTTTAACGATTTAGGGGATCTGAAAAAACATGAGAGAATACACACAGGGCAGAAGCCTTACCACTGCTCTCAGTGTGGAAAGTTTTTC
>NW_026600493.1:0-12500 GCF_029448725.1 Salvelinus fontinalis
GTGCCACTAGCCGCCCCAACACCATTCTTATTGTTTTTGTTGCCGAGCTAAGGAGTGTCGCGCAGCATGGTAAAACTAAATTGCACCAGTGGAGGCTGCAAAGGGGAGGACGGCTCATAATAATGTCTGGAATGGAGAGAAGGCAAACACATGGAAACCATTTGTTGATGTATTTGATACCATTCTACCTATAACGTTCCAGTCATTACCACAAGCCCGTCCTCCCTATAACGTCCTCTAACGTCCTCCCCAATTAAGGTGCCTCCTGTGCATTGCACCACATATTGTGTTCTATCGTGCGTGCAATGATGTCCGAGTAGAAAAATACATTTGTTGTTTTCAGTAACTTCTGTTGTAATATCGCAAACGGACGTGGCATTTCCACCAATTAAGGATTCCAGCTTTAACTCTAAAAACTAGCCCACTAAGGGCGAACAACTACAAAAACAATCACTTTTACAAGATATAACTTTTACAAGATTCTTTTTCACAGTGTCCATGTACAACATGGACAATAAAACATCCATTCTACGCTATCCATTCTGTTATTCTTGGACTGACCTTGGTGGCTTTCTTCAGATGCCGTGCGTTGTCCTTAGTGATGTCATGCCAGGAGCGGATGGGGGTCTTGAGTTCGTCTCCCACCACCATACCGGGGCCCTGGGTGGGGGGTCCGCCCATGAACATCATCACACGGGCCCCTGTGTTGGGAAACGTACCCTGGGGGTGGAAAGATGGTGGCTTTGGTCAGTATGATCAAGATTGATTTAGTTATTTGATTACCGTAATTGCTGGACTTGTAAGCGCACCTGAATATAAGCCGTACCCACTGAATTTTTTACAAATATGTATTTTGTACATAAATAAACCGCACATGTCTATAAGCCGCAAGCGCCTACCGGTACATTGAAACAAATTAACTTTACACAGCCTTTAAACGAAACACGGCTTGTAACAAAAATAAATAGGCTTTTAAACGAAACACGGCTTGTAACAAAAATAAATAGGCTTTAACGAAACGCGGCTTGTAACAAAAATAAAAAATAAATAGCAGTAAACAGTAGCCTACCAAAAAAGTCAAACTTCATTGCGGTGGCGATTGTTATGGCTTTCAGTCGGATCTGCACAGTTCCAACGTCTTATCATCGACTCATTAAGGCTCCCGTGCAGCAGCTCTATTTCCTTTTCCAACAGCCAGATCGATCGCCTTCAACTTGAAAGCTGCATCATATGCATTTCTCCGTGTCTTTGCCATGATGAGGGTGACAAAATGACCACCGTAATCAGAATGATGGCAAGTTTGAGCGCGCTCGATTTACCTCACATTATGTGACGGTGCTCAGTTTTTTGGCGGCATGAATCTTGTGAAAAAAAAACAAAACATAAATTAGCCGCATCATTGTATAAACCGCGAGGTTCATAGCGTGGGAAAAAAGTTGCGGCTTATAGTCCGGAAATTACGGTAATTCAACCATAAATATGGTATTTCTGACTGAGATGTGACTGCCAACACAGAAGCTGCCATTAGGTTATTGTAGTCTGATTGAACTGTAGTCTGATTGAACTGTAGTCTGATTGAACTGTAGTCTGATTGAACTGTAGTCTGATTGAACTGTAGTCTGATTGAACTGTAGTATGATTGAACTGTAGTCTGATTGAACTGTAGTCTGATTGAACTGTAGTATGATTGAACTGTAGTATGATTGAACTGTAGTATGATTGAACTGTAGTATGATTGAACTGTAGTATGATTGAACTGTAGTATGATTGAACTGTAGTATGATTGAACTGTAGTATGATTGAACTGAATGTATTGAGGATTTTCAGGTGAACAATAACGACAGCAATCGTTGATAACAGCAATCTAAATCACGTGGGTTTTATAAGTTGGAACAGGGAGACACCACCAGAACAGAAGCAGAGAACATGTCTGTCTTTCTGTAGCCCCTACTTTCTAATCTCACAGCACCAATGTTCTGTAAACACCCGCCGAGAGGCTTGTGGGAAGTCACAACATCAGCCGCCACAGAATCACAGTGTCACAGAATACATTAACAATCAGTGTCCTGTGTCCTTGTACCTCCAGTCTGGCATCACCATCAACAGATGTGACAACAATCCAGAATATTCACTATCATTTCTAGTGACCACCAACCCGTCCCAAACAGAACACTGGATGTACTGTATATTACATGAAGGGAAAACATACGCTAAGCATCGAGTTAATTACTCTTCACTAAATCATTTCCCCATTACAGTGACATCCCAAGTGATTCGACTGTGAAATTGTATGCATATGCTCCATCAGTCACGGTAGGGAGTCCCTGAACTACCGATATCCCTTCAAGAAACTCATTCCTATTAAGTTACCATACAGACCGGTTTCCCGAAAGCACCTTAAGGGGAAGTTCATGGTTAGAACCGTCAGAATGGATGAAGTCAGACTGTTTTTCTCTAATCTTTCCATTATCAGTAGACATCAGCACCAGAGGACAGGACGGCAGGCAACATAGCTGTTCTAACACCTACAGCATGTTAGTTGTGTTACCAGAGAGAGGAAGAGAGGATAGTGGACAGACAGAGACAGCAATAAGGCAAAAAGAAAGAAGCTGACCTTTGACCTAAGAAAGTACGAGTGGTACTATTGGCAGACCTAACTGAAGAGATAATGCCAGTGTGTGTGTGTGAGAGAGAGGAAGTGTGTGAAAGGTTAGTTGAAACCTGTGACATGTCAGAGAGGGTAAGGTTCAGTTGAGTGTTGAAGGTCATTTGTCTACGTTGACCTCATAGAACCAGGCTATTTGTACACCGCACAAAATGTGTACATAGGACTGTGTGTTTGTGTAAGTGTGTGTGTGTGTTTGTGTAAGTGTGTGTGTGTGTATGCACGCTTATGTAACTGTCATTACCTCCAGCAGGCCCACGGCGATGGACAGTGCTATTCCAGTAGAGCGCAGTGGTCTCTTCCCCTGTGGTACAGGCCAGGGATCTCTCTGCAGCTCGCCCAACAGGTCTGTCAGGTTCATGTCTACCTTATGGACCGGCTGCAGGAACCTACAGGTGACGGCTGGATCCTGAGGGGGCACGGGACGACCCTGAGGCCCAGATGCCGTCGGGTTCGTCAGGCCTAGCATCTCCTGAAAGAGAGAATGAGAGCTATGAGTTCTCATGGACTTTCAACGATGGTATTGTGGAATATTGCATGGCAGAGTTTTTCTTGTCCTGGCCAGTCTCTTGACTGTATTCTATATAGGCCTAACGGTCTGACTGTACACAATATCATATACAACACAGTATTTATACAACACTGTATTTCAAAGTACCTCTGACAATGTTTTTGAATATTACATGACAGACTAAAGGAGTTTTCCCTGTCGGCTGTATTCTGTATAGGCCTACCACTCTGTTTCTGGGTGTTAGGAACCTAGGGCTTTTCTTCTGTATGGAACACTACCCCTGTAGTGGCATAGACACATTCTATGTCATTCAGTGACACCTGGCTGTCTTTGACCTGTATCCTGTCCCCATTCTACTGTTTTATTGTCATTTAATTTCCAATTGATACAAGGGCACCTAGACATGATCATATGACAAACGACCACAACAAAGATCCTATTCTATTTCTATGGACAAAGCAGACTGTGACCTAGATCAGGGGTCTCAAACATACGGCCCTCGGGCCAAATGCGTTCTGTGAAAGAATTAATGCGGCCCGCGGTTGTCGTCATAAATATAGCCTACAGTCATCTTAGTACAACTAATCCAGACCTTTTCCCAAAACGAATGAATGCATTTTCAAGACTACTTGCCTTCCCGTATGTAACAGTTACTGACTGACCTGGATTTGTTTGGAGGAAAGCTCCTTGGTTCCCCTGAACACGTAGCTCTTTGCAATGCCCTCGCAGCTCAGCTCGTGGACCTGCACCATGCGTCCGAAGGTGATGAGGCCTACCAGGGCGTTGGGGGGCAGCAGGGACAGGGACATCTGCAGGGACTCCTTCAGGGCCTGCAGGTCCTCCTCCTCCAGACACGTGTCCACCACGTACAGGAAGATGAGCGGGGTCGGGGGGCCGCGCTACATTGGTGGCAGAGACGGGATTGGAGAGGTTATTTTACAGAAACAAAGTGCTTAGTCTTTAGTTTTGAGTTGACATGGTTTTTCTATGTTGCAGTGTTTTGAGTTCTTCCATGTTGGGATGGTGTCACATGACATGTGATACACTTTGTGGTCAAGTGACTTTTGTAACCCGATGTCACTTTGTAAATTGACAACGACCATTACAATAAACAGCAAAGACTGTCTAAAGAAATGATGAACTTAAAAGTGATGGTAATGTCATGTGGCGTGTACATTTTCCAGTACATTCTTTGTGGCTGGTAACTCAACTTGAGGATTAAAGAAACATTCATATTTGATGAAGCAATTTTGTGGGTTGAGACGTACAACTACAAAGCCAGGCGCGTGTACAAAACATAGTGTCTATGTGCAACGTTCAGAGATCTCTATGTAGAACTTAACGCGTTTACCTGCACTATGTACTCAATGGTTGAGAACTGTGGCATGAGCTCAGCCGGCTGGTTTACGTCCGATATGCCGGCGTATGACGGGGGGAACTGTGAAGGAGAGAACGAGAAGAGAAAAGTGGTTAGCTAGCAGCTTCACCTGCTAATGGAATGTAGATGGGCCACTTTAAAGATATTCCTATTACCACCAGCTGTGTTCCTTTGTGGAATATGACTAGTATAAACACAGGAATGTAGGTAGGCCGCCTACAGATATGGCTCTTATTATAGGTCTAAATGGTACATTATGCACCCGGTACTCTATGGTGGAATGGTGTTTGGTCCTACAGCTCAGGTTAGTCCATTGTGGTGTACTCACTGGGTTTCTTTGGAAGCAGAAGTTGCACGCCCATATTTTGGCTCTGTAGTCAACTTGGCTACAAAAGGGGGGAAAAGACAGAGCTACTTGGATACAGTGTACAGCAGCAGTCAAACAGACCTGTCACCTAGCCTGAGGCTGTTAGCGCTTCTAGAGCGGATGTACATTGGATTGTTAAGGTGTGGATAGGGTTGATCCACCACACCTGTCCCTGAGTGATTAGGCTACACCTAAGCGTTCCTAAAGATATTCAATACTTAGTTGGTGATCCCTTTCTTCTCCTACTCTTCCCTTCACCCGAGACGTAAGTTCTCAGAAGAATAAAATGCTTAGATGAAAACAAAGAGACGCCATGTAAGACGTTGGACATAGCTTAGCTTTCAGCTAAGTGCTTGTAAAAACGTCAACAAGTAACCATTAAAAACACTCACTCAGCCTAAAACAACAACATTCCCCGCCACTACTCAAATACTCACCATAGCGGGTTTAGTACGGCCTTGCAGTTGGCCCTGCTACAGAGGACCGGTTCGTACTGCACCGGTGGCAGGTCTGGCCTCTCCTTGAGTGGGGTGAAGAGGCAGGAGACAGGCACTACCAGCCGGGTAGCTTCCAGCCTGCTCGAGGGCCACAGGTTCCAGCTAAAACGCACGCCGTCCCGATCCTCATTCTGTTGGATAAACTCCTGGTATGTCGCCATGGCAACTTCAATGGGATAGAAAGTGAAGAGATTCTTAATAAACTCGTCTGGTTAAATAAAGGTTAAATAAATAAATAAATAAATACGGAGAGAAGGTAGTCCGATAGCTAAACTAGCTCTAGCTAAGGGCAGGTAGTCTGTCTTAGCTTCTCCGAGAGCTGTTTGAGTCTGGAGTTCGGTGTGAGCTACTCTCACTTTTCACTCTTTCCATGGCTTTGTTCCAAATTCATAGGCGGAGGCCTATGTGGAATATGGATGACGATGATGTTCGTCATCAAAACCTGTTTGGCATGTTTTGATACTTAAAGAGTCTCGGGGCTAATTTGGAATCCTACGTAAATGTTGGTCACAACTATTTCAGCTACGTAACATTTCAGGGACGAGTGAGACTTGGGCTTACGTGCCTCGGTAGGTATGAACGGCAGTAAACAGATGTCTTAGATTTCTATAGCTTTGGAACTCCAGACACATGCTGCGTTTTGCACAATCATGTGACATGTACATTTTATATCTGATCTTATCTAGAAATGAGAAATACACAAAAAAGTTAATAAAATTGTCTGATGATGGCATTGGAACATCTCACATAAAAAGAAAAGGGGACATTTTGAGTTCAATGGAAAAGCATTAAAGCTGCAATTTGGTAAAAATACAGGCATGTCACATGATTGCACAAAACACAGGGCCCTAGATATGGAATGTTATGGAACGTTTCCTTGTAATGTAATGCATGTAATTCCATGTAATGTTATGGAACAGACCACCCCCACTTGATGGTCTTCTGACACACTTATCAAGACAGAACTGTCTGTTCCAAACCATAGTTCACTTCAGCTATCTAATTCAGATATGAACAAAAATGACCGCCAACACGCACCTCTCCACTCTCTCATTCAGGGGAACCCTCTGCAATCAAACAACTCTACCAGGTGATTGACAGCTGGCCTACAGAACCCTTAACTCGAAGTAGCATCGATCCATTGATTACATAACTGAGTGCTTACATGGACAGACTAAAAACGGTCTCTTCTAGCTATGCTATATACTGGCATATCTTAGCTATTACTGGCCATTACTAGGAACCAAATGATGATCATCTTGGCAACATTTACCTACAAGCATGTTGTAGCAGTTAAATGGTTAGACAGGTATCACAAATCACATTTTAACATCTCGTCCCTGGTAGAGATGCCTTCCCGAAAGGAGGCGGATGCTAGTAGCAGCAACAAGCTAGTTAGCGACAGGTTCTAGTTACCGTTGGCTAGAAACATTGAAATCTTAGGTAACGTTAGCTAACTTCAGTTAGCATTTTATCAAATTCCGGGAGTGTTCCTAAAGTCAAACTGCCATCGACATATCATGCATGATAACTTGATATAAAACACGATCATACAAGTTAAATTAACGATACAGATGTTAACTAGGCTAGCCTTGCTAACGGACTAACCCAGTTTTTAGTCGGCTTTTTTCCTGGACGAATCAAGGAAACGCAAACAGAATGGCCTAGCTAGACACTTTTCATCAAATTGATGCAGGCAGATCAGACGGAGAACCATACCTTTTATACAGATCCGGTTGGAAATCCAGACGAAGGTAAATAAATATTAGACTGTAATAAATCGGATCAGCATTTAGGTGATAAATACCGATGCGCAAACAGAATGAGAGAGCGAAGAATCTGTGGGGACAACTCCCGGCCGGTGTCCCTCTACTTCAGTAGAATGACGTGTTACTACATATTCTGGCCCTCGTGTCCATGACGTAGGATACAAGCACGCACACGAGGATCATGGGAAATGAAGTCCTGAATTTATTGTAGGCCTATAACAAAGATGACGAAATGCTGTAGCCCATGGCGTTTGATCTGTAGATGGCGCTGGGTACCAAAGCATACCCATCACACCCGCATCATTTGATGGAGACACTTGGATGGAGAGAGAGAGAGAGAGAGAGAGAGGAGGTTCTGCTAGTCACTGCAGTCACGCTCTCTCCCTCTATTCACGCGCAGTGCACTTGCCTGGCGATGCTACAGCGGTTCCTCCTCCCTTATGTATTGGACTGTACAGCTACAAGAGGCGGGAGATGCGCATCAGCAACCCGCTACCCGCCGAAGCTCTCTCCACTTCAGGACGGAAGAGACTAAATGTAGATGCATTCAGGTGCAAACTTGCATGAACTAAAAAATAGTCCATGTCGGGGTTTCGGGATGTGAGATAGCTGCACGTAGCCTTTTCTAGGGCTATATTTCACTGTTGGACGAGGGAGTCGGCGGCGTCCTCAGCTGTTGCATTTGGGGGCTGAAGTGTTCGGAGCACAGAGAGAGGTCAGGCAACTATGCGATTTGATTTCGAACGGTAATTCCGGATCAGTTTGACTTGTGCGGCTGATGCGAGCGGAGGTTGACACTCAGTGCCCTCTGAGTTGTATTTCAAGCCTGTTGTCGCCGGTATTACCGACAACGGAACCGTAGGGATGGAAAAAGCTAGTCAGCCACAGCTTTCGCTGTCCATAACAAAGAGTGAAAGTCCAGCGGAGGACATCTCAAATATACAGGACGAGGACCTTCTCAAGTGGACCAAAGAGGATTTGGTGCGGCGGCTCCGGCGGTCTGAAGCCGATAAAATGAGCGTGATACTGGACCACAGCAATCTGATCCGCGAGGTCAATCGCAGCCTCCAGCTGCACTTGAACGAGATAAGAGGGCTGAAGGTGAGGAATGGGCGCGCACGGCCTTTCTAAAAAGATGAGATCATAGTTAACGTCGGGGAGGAGGAACTGGCGCACCTGGGCGCGCACAGCATGAGAGAGTGTTCCGGGGTTGAGTTTGCGCGTTCTTTAAAGGGCGCCGCTGTCCACATGATGAAATGGAGGCAGGATGTATATAAGTTCATTTCATTTTACAAGATCTCTCTCCCTCTCCCTGTGCATGTATCTGTGAGCGTGCATGTGCCTACTTGTGTGTGTGTGCATCCATCATCTTCCATCAGACAGCATAGTGAGAGGGCATCTGGGCTAAATGTCAAGCATCATCATTCTTCTCTCTTTCTCGCTCACTCACCTGTTGTCTTTAGTCTTCATCTCCTTTGCAAAAGCTTTGGTGTGTAGGCCTGTGGCTCAACCTTGGTGCTTGCGCTTGGAATATCATCAACAAACTCTACTAGGCTACAGGAGTAAACCTAGTTGTTTGTATTTTACCTTTATTTTACTAGGCAAGTCAGTTAAGAACAAATTCTTATTTTCAATGACGGCGTAGGAACAGTGGGTTTACTGCCTTGTTCCGGGGCAGAACGACAGATATGTACCTTGTCAGCTCGGGGATTTGATCTTGCAACCTTTCGATTACTAGTCCAACACTAACCACTAGGCTACGCTGCCGCCCCTATTGAACCCAGAATACTCATTAAACTCCTCAAATATATGACTTCTCTCTCCCAAATCTTATTTGGTGCAGTGTAACTAGCAATAATAATCCTGGCATAATCTTATTATTTCTCCAAGCTACATAGACTTGATTTAACATCCTCCTCCAATACTCAGAGCTTCATTAAAACGAGATAGGAGCGACTGAGATGAAGCACGTGGGGATGGAGGAAGGATCCTTGGCTGCTTCAGAGAGCAGACCCAAAAGCCCAGCCCGAAGCACCATGGTACCTAATTAAAGTACACGTGCTGGAGGGTCTGAGGAGTATGCTATTATGGATAATTAGGGGAGGTGGAGAACTTTGGACAAAGATGCCATCATGTTGCAAATGAGAGAGAGAGAGGTATGTTCTGGCCTGGTGCTTTGCTTGCCCTCCCTCCCTGGCTCCCTCTCTCAGCTCACTCACGGACTATTTGCCCTCTACCACTCTTAAATCCAACATTTTCACATCCATATTTATGTAATGCAGAGGTTTATGAGCAGCTGGATTTCATTTCTATTTGACTCTGTCTTTGATTGACATGATATTAAAGCGAGGTTCCCTCGGATAAGAGATTTCTACCTCAGTAGGACCTAGATAAGAGTGAATGAATAAAATAGCACTAAGGAACACTTCTCACCTCTCTTTCTCCACTCCTCCCCTCTCCTCTCATCCCCTCTCCTCTCATCCCCTCTCCTCTCCTCAGGACATCAACCAGAAACTACAGGAGGACAACCGGGAGCTGAGGGACCTGTGTTGCTTCCTGGATGACGACCGTCAGAAGGGCAAGCGGGTGTCCAGGGAGTGGCAGCGACTGGGGCGCTACAGTGCCTCCATCATGAGGAAAGAGGTGACGTTATACCTTCAGAAGCTCAAGGAGCTGGAAGTGCGGCAGGACGAGGTGGTCCGGGAGAACCTGGATCTCAAAGAACTCTGTTTGTTACTCGACGAGGAGAAAGGAGGAGGTGGTGGAGGGGTGGGGGTTGGTGGAGGAGGAGGAGGGGGGGGAGGTTGTGTGGTGGGGGTGGCAGGAGGGTGTAGGAATTCTATCGATAGCCAGAGTAGTTTGTTGCTGGTCCCTGGGACAGGGTTGTTGATGAGGGACGTGGGGGATGGGAGTAGTACGTCTAGCGCGGGGAGTGCCGACAGCTCCGATCACCCCCACCACAAGCTGCTCCACCTGGCTACACACGCCGGTAGCCTCGGGGGCGGTGGAACTGGGAGCCCGGAGCATCTCCAAAAGCCCCGAGCTGGCAGTGTGAGTGGAGAACGTGAGATCCCCTCCAGCCCTGAACCTCCTCACCCACAGGGCAGGCACCGTAGCACCAGCCTGGAGTATCCGTACGCCATGCCCCAGATCTGCCGGCCCCGCTGCGGCTCCATCTCTGTGCCCGACCACACCCATAGCGGCCGCTCCATGCGGGGGCTCAGCCCCGAGAAGTACGGCCGCAACGTGGGCCGCCGGAGCCCCGAGTCCCAGCACCCATCCACCAAGCACCACCACCTCCACGGCTCCGACCTGCTTCTCTCCCAGAAACAGCAGCACCTCCTGGGGTCGGGTCAGGGCGGCAGCGCCGGGGAGCTCTACCAGAGGCACCACAGGGGGAGCATCGGGGGTGGTAGCTGCTGTGGAAGCCCCGAGCCCAGACAGGCACATCTAGGGTTGGGGACGCCAGAGCACCAGCACCATGAGAAGGGCTGTGTGATGTCGGCCGGGGGAAGTCCAGAGACTCACAGGCACCAGTATAGTGGGAGTCCAGACCACATGAAGTTCGGCAGCCCTGGGAGAGAGGTACAGAAGAGACCGGCCACCGCTGAAGAGCTGTCACCGCATCACAGGAGCATGTACAACGGCATGAACGGTAGGTGTTATAAGACTGGTATAAGACTGTTACAAGGACTGTTATAAGGCTAGTATAAGAATACAGGGGTTAATTGAGATTTCAAAGAAGTACTCATTCACAAACAAACAGTATGCACGCACACAGACAGACAGACAGACAGACAGACAGACAGGCAGGCAGGCAGGCAGGCAGGCAGGCAGGCAGGCAGGCAGGCAGGCAGACAGACAGACAGACAGACAGACAGACAGACAGACAGACAGACTACAGTCACCCCAACCACATATACCAGGGAAGTACTGTAATCTGAAATTCAGGAAGTAAACTGAAATTCCAAATAAATAATTGAATAAAGGGCATTTATTTTCAATGACTTTTTCAATAAATGAAAAACTAGAAAGATATATATTTCAAAGGGTTTTACATTTCTGAATGTTAGATTGAAATCACTTCCTGAATTGACTGGCTTCAATTTAAGTGGACCCCAACCCTGACACATACAGACCCTTATACATTGACTGTACAAAACATTAAGAACACCTGCTCTTTCCATTACATACCAGGTGAATCCAGTTGAATGATGTGATCCCTTATTGATGTCACTTGTTAAATCCACTTCAATCAGTGTAGATGGAGAGGAGACAGGTTAAAGAAGTATTTTTAAACCTTGAGACAATTGAGACATGGATTGTGTCCTGTATGTGTGCCATTCAGAGGATGAATGGGAAACATCAAATATTTAAATGCATTTAAACAGGGTATGGTAATAGATGCCAGACACACCGGTTTGTGTCAAGAACCGCAACGCTGCTAGGTTTTTCACTCTCAACAGTTTCCCGTGTGTATCAAGAAGGGTCCACCACCCAAAGGACATCCAGCCAACTTGACACAACTGTGGGAAGCATTGGAGTCCACATGGGTCAGCATCCTAATGGAACGCTTTCAATACCTTGTAGAGTCCATGGCCTGACAAATTGAGGCTGACAAATTCTGATTGCAAAGGGGGGGATGCAACACAATATTAGGAAGGTGTTTCTAATGTTTATTATACTCAGTGTACATTTCACATTTCTTCTCCATTTTTCATTAGCTACGTGGTTTATAAAAGTCCCACGAAAAAAAGTTTGCTCAGAGAAATAGAGACAGAGAACAAGAAAGAGATTGAGAGATGTAGTGAACTGATGTAATTACATGAGAAAAACTGACAAGAACTCCCCGTTGCTGTGATTAGAATCCATTAGATGTGTAGAACCATATCTCTGGAGGTATTGGATGGGAATTGAAGGGTGCTGGGAATAGAGGCTTGATATGAATGAGGTTGAATGAAGCTTGGATGTTTCTAGTGGAATCCAAGGCATCTCCAAATCAACTGCACTTAAAGGCACACTGAGGTGTAGGCTATAGTGTAGTAAGACCTTCTCGTAATAAGTCATTCCCCTTAACTTCCCCTCCCACCTCCACTTCAACTGTTTCACTAACATACTTCCTCGTTCTGCCAAATCTGCGGTGGTTTCCACCCATCTCATTGGGAGCTCCGCAGGTCTTAGGGTGCCAGGGAGAGAATATCAAAGTACCCCCTTGGCTGGTGTTTAAATAACCCCCCGGTGGCTGATGAGGATTTCTCTAGCTGAGGTAAATGTGCTGAGTGGCTCTGCTTGGCAGAGAGAGGAAGGTAGGGA
>NW_026600493.1:15000-27395 GCF_029448725.1 Salvelinus fontinalis
GTACCAGTAGTAGTAGTAGTAGTTGTAGTAGTAGTAGCAGCAGTAGCAGTAGCAGCAGTAGTAGTAGTAGCAGTAGTAGCAGTAGCAGCAGAAGTAGTAGTAGTAGCAGTATTGTACACCACAGGAGGTTGGTGGCACCTTAATTGGGGAGGACAGGCTCATGGTAATTGTGGGAGCGGTATCAGTGGAATGGTATCAAATACATCAAACACATGGTTTCCATTTAACTCTCTCCGTTCCAGCCATTATTATGAGCTGTCCTCCCCTCAGCAGCCTCCACTGTTGTACACATCCTCCACTGGTTTTCAACTCTCATTTGTCTTACTTTGTAATGTGGCGCAAGAACATAGAACCATACTGTCTAGATTAGATTCATAGTACTTCCCAAATAGGCATTTTAGGCAGGCTAGCTAATAGAAGTGTAGATCGTTTTCTACTCATTTAGAATTCTCCATGGATTTTGAAGGATTAGGTTTAAAGCACAACTTTGAATTGGATTATGTGTTTGGATAGTATTAGCTGACTGCAGTTGGGCACTCAGTAGTACAGTATGCACTGTGTGTGTGTCTGTGCACGTGTGTGTAAGTGTGTGTCTGTGTCTGTGTCTTTGTGCGGACAGATGCGGCAGCTGTGTACAGAATATTGCCACCACCAGTCTTAGTGACACCACGCGTCCGGTCATTTGTCACTGTCTGTCCCCAGGTCATTGCCTGAGGGCCACAGTATACCCACTGACCTGAGGGCCACAGTATACCCACTGACCTGAGGGCCACAGTATACCCACTGACCTGAGGACCACAGTATACCCACTGACCTGAGGGCCACAGTATACCCACTCACCTGAGGGCCACAGTATACCCACTGACCTGAGGGCCACAGTATACCCACTGACCTGAGGACCACAGTATACCCACTGACCTGAGGGCCACAGTATACCCATTGACCTGAGGGCCACAGTATACCCACTGACCTGAGGGCCACAGTATACCCACTGACCTGAGGGCCACAGTATACCCACTGACCTGAGGGCCACAGTATACCCACTGACCTGAGGGCCACAGTATACCCAATGACCTGAGGACCACAGTATACCCACTGACCTGAGGGCCACAGTATACCCACTCACCTGAGGGCCACAGTATACCCACTGACCTGAGGGCCACAGTATACCCACTGACCTGACGGCTACAGTATACCCACTGACCTGAGGGCCACAGTATACCCACTCACCTGAGGGCCACAGTATACCCACTCACCTGAGGGCCACAGTATACCCACTCACCTGAGGGCCACAGTATACCCACTGACCTGAGGGCCACAGTATACCCACTGACCTGAGGGCCACAGTATACCCACTGACCTGAGGGCTACAGTGACTCCTATATAATAACTTCTGTTTCTGTCCATCGTTTATATCACCTCCTGTTTTCTGTACGTCATGGAGACTTTACCATAGTCATACAATTAAGAGTTTTGTGTTGCTCCTGAGGGACAGTCATTTTCTGCATGTCACCTCTTCTCTTCATAATGAACAGTAGCCTAAGGTCTATATTCCACATTCAGAAAAGGAAGTGTATATATATATATATATATATATTGCTGCAGTGGTATGACAATGTCACGATGGTTACTCTGAAACACAATCCTGAGGTGGTCTATGACCAGTACCTCCTGACCATGTGATCTGATCAGGACACACTCTGGGCCAGGTTATACGGGCCTGGTTCTGAACTATAACTAAGATCTCTTGTGTTTTTACACATGATGATGTTTATTGTCATGAGTCTTGTCATGAGTATTGTCCTGAGATTTCCCCTTAAATAGGCCAGTTGCAAAGTCAATATTGGCTATATTGTAAAAAGTTATGAAAACAAAAATGTGCTTTTTGGTCTTAATTTAAGGTTATATCACCTCCTATGCATTAGGGTTAGCAGTGTGGTTAAGGTTACGGTTAGGTTTAGAATCAGATTTTATGACTTCATGGTTGTGCCAGCTAGTGACCACTCTGCAGAACTGCCTCCAGAAGAATATTCATGACTAAAAACGTTAACCTGCTGTTTTTACGGTGCTCTTTAAATGCCACTCACGATATTTCCTCTGACAATCTCTCTGTAATGGAAGGCTATCTGAAACACCTTTGTTACAACACTACAAAGGATGGGTTGGAAAAGTCTAGATAGTAACGGCTGGCTTTAGAGATACCAGAGGATTGGGAGCAGTGTTAGAGCCTCATTATGTTCATGTACGTCAGTCTCTTCCCGCTGCCAAAAAACACAGAACAAATCTTTTTGGGGGGTGGAATTAATTGTGTGTATGTGTTAATGTGTGTGTGTTCTGTGATGATGTGGTGTCCTCCAGCCTGAGTGCGTGTGTGTTTTTGTGACGATTGAGTGGTGTACTCCAGCCTGCCTCGTCGCCATGGGATTATCCTCTAAGCGCTTTCCACAACATTATTTCATTTTTTTGAAGTGTGTGTGTGTGTGTGTGTGTCCTGCCTCCGCTGCCACAGTCCACACACTCACGCATGTGCGTGGGCAAACACACACGTTACAACAAGCCAACCGGCCATGCAAACAAAGGTGAAAGTCTAAATGCAATCCCATTTAAATTGTGGAATCTGGGCTGGGTGAAATCCCAAATGAAAACATAGCAGGCGTTGACCTAGACAGCTCTTTTAATGCTCTCATCCGTTGTTGCTTATTTTAGGACGTTGTCTAAATCACAGCCAGCCGCTGGTGTGTGTGTGTGTGTGTGTGTGTGTGTGTGTGTGTGTGTGTGTGTGTGTGTGCGTGCGTGCGTGCGTGCGTGCGTGTGTGTGTTTACAGTGTTAAGAAAATAAATACTAGTGCCTATTAAAATGAGTTTCATGCCCCAACCTTCTTTTATTTGTGTTGTCACAACATTGTCACATGGTAGTGTCATTATAAACAACCTTCTCACAACCTATTTGCAACGTTGTGACAACTTCATTTGTTATTATGGGCGAATATTATTTATACGTCAGAGCATTGGAATGATAATTCAAGTCAATGATAGAGTAGTCAATCATCAACCTGGGTTGAATTCGCTACGCACCAAACGGGCGAAAAATGGGTGAAACAGGGAGGGACAACCTGAACTTGTCCAATAGGAAGCTTGTTTTTGTTTTCTGTTGCAAAACCTTTTGTTACGGTGTATCCTAATGAATTATGACCCTGATGTAGCCTACCACCAGACATCTCAGACATGATGACTTTGCAGTATCACATTCAGTATGTGGATTGACATGCAGCGTAGGATAGTGCTGGCGGGTCTTCTCCATCCATTTAAGGACAGATAAGTCTGCGGCTAAATCGTGTTTTCTGCCTTGGTAATCACATGTTCTGGATATTGGCTTAAGCTGCTCAGATGATCAGGAGAGAAAAGCTGTGGGAGAAAAGGGTTACAGTGGATGCATCCAAAATAGCACCCTCTTCCCTATATAGTGCACAATGGACCGTGGGTAATCAAATCAAATCAAATTGTATTTGTCACATGCGCAGGTGTAGACCTTACAGTGAAATGCTTACTTACAAGCCCTTAACCAGTTTTTTAATGCAGTTTTAAGAAAATCCCTAAAAAAGTAAGAGATAAGAATAACAAATAATTAAAGAGCAGCAGTAAATAACAATAGCAGGGCTATATACAGGGGGTACCGGTACAGAGTCAATCTGTCAATGTCCGGGGGCACCGGTGTCGAGGTAATTGAGGTACTTATGTACATGTAGGTAGAGTTATTAAAGTGCAAATATTCTGAGTAGCCATTTGATTAGCTGTTCAGGAGTCTTATGGCTTGGGGTAGAAGCTGTCTGCCTCTTGGACCTAGACTTGGCGCTCAGGTACCGCTTGCCGTGCGGTAGCAGAGAGAACAATCTATGACTAGGGTGGCTGGAGTCTTTGACAATTTTTAGGGCCTTCCTCTGACACCACCTGGTATAGAGTTCCTAGATGGCAGGAAGCTTTGCCCCGGTGATGTACTGGGCCGTACGCACTATTCTCTGTAGTGCCTTGCGGTCGGAGGTCGAGCAGTTGCCACAACAGGCAGTGATGCAACCCGTCAGGATGCTCTCGATGGTGCAGCTGTAAAACATTTTTGAGGATCTGAGGGCCCATGCCAAATCTTTTCAGTCTCCTGTGGGGGAATAGGTTTTGTTGTGCCCTCTTCACAACTGTATTGGTGTGCTTGGACCATGTAAGTTTGTTGGTGATGTGGACACCAAGGAACTTAAAGCTCTCAACCTGTTCCACTACAGCCCCGTCGATGAGAATGGGGGCATGCTCGGGTCCTCCTTTTCCTGTAGTCCACAATCATCTCCTTTGTCTTGATCACGTTTAGGGAGAGGTTGTTGTCCTTGCACCACACGGTCAGGTCTCTGACCTCCTTCCTATAGGCTGTCTCATCGTTGTCGGTGATCAGGCCTACCACTGTTGTGTCATCAGCAAACTTAATGATGGTGTTGGAGTCGTGCCTGGCGTGAACGAATGAGTGAACAGGGAGTATAGGAGGAGACTGTGCATGCACCCCTGATGGGCCCCCATGTTGAGGATCAGCGTGGTGGATGTGATGTTACATACCCTTACCACCAGGGGGCGCCCCGTCAGGAAGTCCAGGATCCAGTTGCAGAGGGAGGTGTTTAGTCCCAGGGTCCTTAGCTTAGCGATGAACGTTGAGGGCACTATGGTGTTGAACGCTGAGCTGTAGTCAATGAATAGCATTCTCACATGGGTGTTCTTTTTGTCCAGGTGGGAAAGGGCAGTGTGGAGTGCAATAGAGATTGCATAATCTGTGGATCTGTTGGTACGGTATGCAAATTGGAGTGGGTCTAGGGTTTCTGGGATAATGGTGTTGATGTGAAAAATGACCAGCCTTTCAAAGCATTTCATGGCTACAGACGTGAGTGCTACGGGTCGGTAGTCATTTAGGCAGGTTACCTTAGTGTTCTTGGGCACAGGGACGATGGTGGTCTGCTTGAAACATGTTGGTATTACAAACTCAGACAGGGAGAGGATGAAAATGTCAGTGAAGACACTTGCCAGTTGGTCAGTGCATGCCCAGAGTACACATCCTGGTAATCCGTCTGGCCCAGCGGCCTTGTGAATGTTGACCTGTTTAAAGGTCTTACTCACATCGGCTGCGGAGAGCGTGATCACACAGTCATCCGGATCAGCTGATGCTCTCATGCATGTTTCAGTTTTACTTGCCTCGAAGCGAGCATAGAAGTTATTTAGCTCGTCTGGTAGGCTCGTGTCACTGGACAGCTCTCGGCAGTGCTTCCCTTTGTAGTCTGTAATAGTTTGCAAGCCCTGCCACATCTGATGAGCGTCGGAGCCGGTGTAGTACAATCCGATCTTAGTCCTGTATTGATGCTTTGTCTGTTGGATGGTTTGTCAGAGGGCATAGCGGGATTTCTTATAAGCTTCCGAATTAGAGTCCCGCTCCTTGAAAGCAGCAGCTCTATACTTTAGCTCAGTACGAATGTTGCCTGTAATCCATGGCTTCTGGTTGGGATATGTACGTACAGTCACTGTGGGGACGACGTCCTCGATGCACTTATTGATAAAGCCAGTGACGTACGTGGTGTACTCCTCAATGCCATCGGAAGAATCCCGGAACATATTCCAGTCTGTGCTAGCAAAACAGTCCTGTAGTTTAGTATCTTCTTCATCTGACCACTTATTTATAGACCGAGTCAGTGGTGCTTCCTGCTTTAATTTTTGCTTGTAAGCAGGAATCAGGAGGAAAGAGTTATGGTCCGATTTTCCAAATGGAGGGCGAGGGAGAGCTTTGTACGCGTCTCTGTGTGTGGAGTAAAGGTGGTCTAGAATTATTTTCCCTTTGGTTGCACATTTAACATGCTGATAGAAATGAGGTAAAACTGATTTAAGTTTCCCTGCATTAAAGTCCCCAGCCACTAGGAGCTTCGCCTCCGGATGAGCATTTTCCTGTTTGCTTATGGTGGAATACAGCTCATTGAGTGCGGTTTTAGCGCCAGCTTCGGTCTGTGGTGGTTTGTAGACAGCTATGAAAAATACAGATGAAAACACTCTAGATAGATAGTGTGGTCTACAGCTTATCATGAGATACTCTACTTCAGGCGAGCAAAACCCTGAGACTTCATTAGATATCGTGCACCAGCTATTGTTAACAAATATGCATAGACCCCCGCCCCGTGTCTTACCAGGGGCTGCTGTTTTGTCCTGCCGATAGAGTGTATAACCCGCCAGCTGTATGTTCTTAATGTCGTCGTTGAGCCACGACTCGGTGAAACATAAGATATTACAGTTTGGTAGGATGGTTGGTAGGATATACGTGCTTTCAGTTTGTCCCATTTATTTTCCAGCGAATGAACGTTAGCTAGAAGAACGGAAGGCACGGGCAGATTAGCCACTCGTCGCCTGATCCTCACAAGGCATCCTGATCTCTTTCCCGCGAAACCTACACCACCGTTCAAAAGTTTATTTTGTCCATTAAAATAACATCAAATTGATCAGAAATAAGGTGTAGACATTGCTAATGTTGTAAATGACTATTGTAGCTGAAAATGGCAGATTTTTAATGGAATATCTACATAGGCGTACAGAGGCCTATTATCAGCCACCATCACTCCTGTGTTCCAATGGCACGTTGTGTTAGCTAATCCAAGTTTATAATTTTAAAAGGCTAATTGATCATTAGAAAGCCCTTTTGCAATTATGTTAGCACAGCTGAAAACTGTTGTCCTGATTAAAGAAGCAATAAACCTGGCCTTCTTCAGACTAGTTGAGTATCTGGAGCATAAGCATTTGTGGGTTCGATTACAGGCTCAAAATGGCCAGAAACAAAGAACTTTCTTCTGAAACTCGTCAGTCTATTCTTGTTCTGAGAAATGAAGGCTATTCCATGCGAGAAATTGCCAAGAAACTGAAGATCTCGTACAACGCTGTGCACTACTCCCTTCACAGAACAGCGCAAACTGTTTCTAACCAGAATAGAAAGAGGAGTGAGAGGCCCCGGTGCACAACTGATCAAGAGGACAAGTATATTAGAGTGTCTAGTTTGAGAAACAGACGCCTCACAAGTCCTCAACTGGCAGCTTCATTAAATAGTACCCGCAAAACACCAGTCTCGATGTCAACAGTGAAGAGGCAACTCCGGGATGAACACAGGAGTGATGGTTGCTGATAATGGGCCTCTGTACGCCTATGTAGATATTCCATAAAAAATCTGCCGTTTCCAGCTACGATAGTCATTTACAACATTAACAATGTCCACACTGTATTTCTGATCAATTTGATGTTATTTTAATGGACAAAAAATGTGCTTTTCTTTCAAAACCAAGGACATTTCTAAGTGGCCCCAAACTTTTGAACTGTAGTGTACTTTTCCTTTTCCAGCGAATCACAGGGATCTGGGTCTGGTTGGGTGTCTAGAGGATATCCCTCGTGTCCAACTAATTGAAGAAGAACTCCTCATCCAATTTGAGGGAATAATCCCAGTTCTGATGTCCAGAAGCTCTTTTAGGTCATAAGAGACAGTAGCAGCAACATTATGTACAAAACAAGTTACGAACAACGCGAAAAAACAAACAAAATATCATGGTTGGTTAAGAGCCGATAAGACGGCAGCCCTACCCTCCGGCGCCATCTTGCTTGTCAGTGGATGCACTACAAAGGGAATAGGGTGCCATTTGGAACACCGAGAGTGCGTGAAGCCCCAGTGATAATGGGAGATTGGTAATGCAGACTGTCTGGCAGTAGTCACAGAGGGACAGGGTTTAATAGGTTGGGTGGAGGTTTCTGACAATACTCTGTAGGTGTAAAAAGCGTTTTTCACTCCCCTGTCTCCTCTCCCCCTCTCTCTCTTTCCCTTACCCTCTCTCTCTCTCTCTCCCTTCTCCCTCCCGCCCTCCGGTGCAAAGGGGAAGCCTGTGGTTCAGCAGCCTTCCTCTCTCCCTCTATCTCTCACTCTCTGTGACCTTGGGATATACTCCCCTTTGACTTGAGCTCTAAATATAGCAGCAGACCAATACCTCCCCTCCTTTTTACCCCCGATACCTTTCCCCTGCATTCATACACACACACATTTCATTCATTTAGCAGATGCTCTTATCCAGAGCGACTTACAGGAGCAATTAGGGTTAAGTGTCTTGCTCAAGGGAACATCAACAGATGTTTCACCTAGTCGGCTCTGGGTTTCAAACCATTGACCTTTCGGTTACTGGCCCAACGCTCTTAACCGCTAGGCTACCTGCCACCCTCACATACACACACACACCTGTGTGCAAGCGTGCAAACACACACACACCTACACGCACACACATCTGCGCACACGCACACGCATTCCAGAAATAAAGTCATTTCAACGTCCCACCTGGCTGTCAATCATTGTTGAATGCTGAATTGTCTCTCTGAAATTGAATTCGTCTAAATTGAGATTTTAGTTTCTGATACATTTTTCCCGTGATATTACTTTCTCTAGAGTATTGCTTTATTTATGGATGCTCTTATTGTATTTAGGGGGTCCAAGGTGAGCTTTATTGTAAAGATATACAGTACTGGCTGATGGAACCTATTTTCTTGTGCATATTGAGACAACTCTTTTACAAGCTGTACAATACTGTATTGGTTGTAGAGAAAGCATCCATTAGATTGAAGTCGTATTGCTGCCCTAGAATGTCTATAGTGCAGAACAATTACTGTAGTCTGGCCTCTGCTCTGATGTGTGTGTGTGTGTGTGTGTGTGTGTGTGTGTGTGTGTGTGTGTGTGTGTGTGTGTGTGTGTGTGTGTGTGTGTGTGTGTGTGTGTGTGTGTGTGTGTGAGTGCGTGCGTGCGTGCGTGCGTGCGTGCGTGTGTGCTCCTCTCTCTCTCTAGTCTCCACGCTCAGTCTGTCAGGGTAAAGTACCAGGATGTTTCTCTCTCTTCCTAATTGGCCGACAGTGTTGAATCACCTGTCTGAGGAGTAGCACCATCACAAAGCCTTGTTTCAGAACACACACACACACACACACACACACACACACACACACACACACACACACACACACACACACACACACACACACACACACACACACACACACACACACACACACACACACACACACACACACACACACACACACACACACAGAGTGATTAGAGAGAGATAGTGTGTTGTCACTCTTCCTCTCTCTTCTTCTTCCTCGCAAGTCTGCCAAAAGATGTCACACTTACAAGCTACGTTCATGTGCGAACAAATTCATAGCTGATAGTTTAAGCTTCAGGAAATCCAACATTTAGTCACTGATTCTGTATTTGGAAATACGGGAGTATTAGGCAGACATTTATCACATGGATTAGTATAATCAAAAAGTATTAGATGTTCTTAACATATACCTTACCTTACCTCTTGCACCTTGGAGATGTAGCTACCAGAACTGGTTAGGAACCATGCACACTCGTGTGCTGAGTAACCTTGCCTAAGACCTGAAGACTCAGAGGACTAACATCAGAGGACTAACATCATCTCATGGTACCCAGGAGACCGGGTTTGAATTACGGTCTTTCGTTTTATATTTGTTTTTTGTTCACGTCTAGGACACATAACCTTATAACAACAACCAACGTACCTTCGGAGCATACATTATAGCAAGAGTGTTATTAAACATTTTGCTGATAACCCTCATTACCTTAATGTCTGCTCCCTTTGGACAACTGTGTGTGCGCGCATGCATGTATTCATGACAATGTGTGTGTGTTTAACACAGAGATGTTTAGCAGATTACTATTAAACTAAAAATAAATAATTTTGGTGTCGTTCTCACAGATAAACGGTTTCCACTTTTTGAGTTGAGGCGAACCATTTTATTTTGGCACTTCAGTGTGAAAATGACATGGAGAGTTGAATTGTAGCTAAACTATATTGAAGAGTAAGTCCAGATATCGTGATCTTTACCGATTAAAACCAGGCATTTCTTAGTGAAAGGCCTCAACTGTCACCTTCACACCCCTGCCCTGTGGTCCGTAGTGAAAGGCCTCAACTGTCACCTTCACACCCCTGCCCTGTGGTCCGTAGTGGAAGGGACCAACTCCAGGCATTTGCTCCCAGGCCTCATCGCAAGCTCCTGAGATATGTGACAACTGTTCCAGAGTCAGGCCTGGGCCATTAACACGCAATCTCATTCCAGTGACAGAGAGAATAGACTGTCAGTGTCCTCCCCTGGTCTTCTCTCTCCCCCGGTGTGGCGTGCCAATGAGAGATGGACCAGTGGGCCGAGACAAATCAGATCTAAACCTATCGGCAGACATGACGGAGAGGGGGGGGGGGGGGGGTTGAGAGAGGGGAGAGAGGATGGAGAGAGGTTGAAGAGAGGAGTGAGAGGAGAAAGAGGAGGGGAGCGATGATGGAGAGAGGATGGAGAGAGGGGAGAGATGATGGAGAGAGGATGGAAAGAGGATGGAGAGAGGGGAGAGAGAGGGGAGAGAGGATGGAGAGAGAATGGGGAGAGAGGATGGAGAGAGGATGAAGAGAGAGGGGAGAGAGAATGGGGAGAGAGGATGGAGAGAGGATGAAGAGAGAGGGGAGAGAGAATGGGGAGAGAGGATGGAGAGAGGATGAAGAGAGAGGGGAGAGAGGATGAGAGAGAATGGGGAGAGAGGATGGAGAGATGATGAAGAGAGAGGGGAGAGAGTGTGGAGAGGATGGAGAGAGGGGAGATACAGGCATCAATTCCAGGGGAGAAATTACCTGGAGGAATATTTCAATATTTCAATATTTCACCGGAGGTGACCTTGACTTGATGTTTTAGAGAAAGTAGATTTAGTCATTTCTGGTAGATGGATTCAGTTCAAAGCAGTTCGATTCATACGATCTTGAGCATTGCTCATCTTGGATGTTATTACCAGGTCGTGACAGTTTGTGTCATTCCTGGTGGGCGAGAAGTAGTTGAATTAATGTCAACCTGAATGTCATCCATCTTGGAAGAGACGTTCACAGCGAGTATCTGAACTCATCTTGCTTTCACGTTCTCTGTTGCTAGCCAACCGGCTTCCGCTGCTGTTAACAACGCTATCTTGACGAGCATCTATTTACACTATGTTATCTAACAGTTTGATCAATGATCAAGGGACACCTCCCAGAGTTATATTGTCTCCAGTAACAACATCTATCTGGTCTCACCAAAGTCAGATACCATCTATCACAACATAACAGGGACGGGAAGAGAGATAACACATCGTTAAAGGTACAGTATGGGATCTGAGAATTTGTTCCTCATTTCAATTCAGGGCTGCTGTTTTGTTGTTTTTTTTAAATCCCAGAATGTAGCTTCAAGATAACGTAGGATGTCAAAGCTAAGCACCGACCACATTATTCAACATTTCTATCACAACCCCTCAATGTCGTTTCTAATCTTTTCAGTGCCTGGGGCGTTCATTATCTGTTTGTTACAATGCTTTCTGTGTTTCAGACAAGATGGTATGTATGTGCTCATCTCCTGATCGGGATGGATCTGTGATGTGTCTGAGACAAATGCCTGTAAGCATAATAGTTATGTACATTTTCACGGGAAAATGGATAATCACGTTTTTTACTTAAACTTGACATCGGAATGATTGGCCTCAAGGTCACACGCCTGATTTCCTGTGTCTAGCTGTAGCATACTGTCTGCTTCTCTGTACTGTAGAGAGATTTCTTCTTCTTGATAGGACACCATTACGAGCAGCAGCCTGGAGATAATGGCTACTGTATCTCATTACCCCCCATTGCTAGAGCCCAACTCGCTCTTTTCCTCTCCTCTGCACGGTTACAGCAAAATAACATTTCATCACGGTTTGGGTCTTGGCTCTAAGAGGAACTTTCGCTGCAGGTGAAACATATAATTGCGAGTGTTTCCTGCTCGACTTTTAGTCAAGAAAATGCTGGCGTGACTTCTGAGGCTCTGATTGGTCTGTCTTTCCAAGGGGAGGTCCTGCCTTGGTGCTGAGGTTGAGGGATTTGCTGCAGTGCTGTTGTTCAATTGGCGTTTGTCAAGAAGCGGTGTGCGCATGTGCACATGCAAGTGTTTGTGTGTCTTCGTCTGTCCGTGTGTGTTGAACTGGCATTCATCAAGAGTAGTCCCTAGTTGAGTTGTGTAATCCCCCTCCTGCCTCTTCTCGCAGCGCTGAGATAGGAGTGTGAATCTCACCTTGGCTGCACAGTGTTCGAAGAGCCCTCGTTGATCACAGTGAGAATGAGATGCTATGGGAAAGACAGAGACGAGGTGCTATCTCAGAAAGACATAGATGTTACATGGGAAGGAGATATCTTCTGTATTTACTAACGGTATAGATGTTGCTGTCATGACATCATCACCACATCTGTCTGCATTGTGTTCATCAGAAGAATGTCTTTGTTTTTTTAAATGAAGTGTTTTCTGTC